>NW_015150651.1:531891-535122 GCF_000732505.1 Cyprinodon variegatus
AAAAGGGTATCGAGTATCGAATATTTTACTTAGTATCGGTATCGAGTTGAAAAGTTTAGTATCGTGACAACACTAATCTTTTGAAATAATTTTTCTGATTTGTAAAGCCTTTTCTTTCTGTTTTTTAATCTCAAGGCTATCAGAATAACATTTTTCTGGTTCCTGATGTTGCTTATAAGTTACGTATTGAATTGCATTCTTTTGTTTGCTTTTTTTTTGGTTAATAAAGTGAAAGGTGTGGAAATGTTGACTTTTGTGTGGGCGGACGGACAGAGGGAATAACTCATTTATACAACAACCACCTCTGATTATCCCTTTAACACTTTGAGCAAATAAAAATCTGAAAGGACACTCAAGCATTTGTATTAGGTCTCTTTCTCTACGGCAAACCCAAATAACATCCAACGCCTTTAGAAGTTGTCTAATTGGCAAATGCCCTGTGTGTCATATATATTCATATACTACTGATGATTAAAATGAATAACGACATGATAAAAAGGGAATTAATCTGGCTTAATGCTTACAAAAGTTGGATTCATATGAACAGTATCAGGAAATGGGAAACAAAATTAAAGCAGAGGGAATTTTAAAATGTGTAATCTCTTCTTGACTCAGTTAATTTAGTTTATTTTTATCCCACTATTAAACAATAAAAGCTCCCTCAAACATGTCTTAAATTTCCTAACGATATACAACAGATTAAATCCATATCAAGCAGATAAAAATACACTGTAGACTCTGAAACTAAAAACATCTAACGGTCAAACTGAAGTTTCATTTAGCTTAAAGTTATCGCATTGCTGTTTTGGTTTGGATTAAATATATCTTCCTGTTTAATGAATAATACCATTTAGTTTGTTTCACCGAACTCCTGAAACACATAAGTTGTTTTTAGAGTTTTCTTATTCATAAAGAAGCAAACTTAAATGCATAAAGACAAACTATATGTTCCTACAGCCTTTGCTAACAAATAGACAAAGATATTTAAACATTCGTAATTTCTAGATAAAAGATATAGTGGATAAAACTTAGTTTTGAGTTCTGGGCATAAATCAATCATTATTGTCATTCCTTACCTTCTGGTATCAATAAACATTCTGCATAAAATGGATATTTACAACCACTAACATCTACATAAATTGATTATTTGATAAGTTTTTAATAAAATTGTTATTTATCTATGATTTCACTGAAGAGTCCTCAATGACTTGCAGAGACACATATTTTTCTCTTTACCCCATATAACACAAAATCTAGTTCTGAAAAGTGCAGGAATTCTCTACCTATCATCTTTGATGTTAGTATATTGTGGTGTATCATTAACCACAAAAAATAAAATGTTTTGAATATTCTACTTGAGAGTATTACTGCTGCCACCGTCTGTATTAGACGGGAAAACATGGTAGGGGTGGCCAATGATTAGCTAAGGGCCATGGCCACCACTAGCGCCGCCCCTGCGTATATCAAGCGTCCATATTTGAATCTTGCAAATTTCTTAATTTCCCTAAATTTCCGTGTTTTTTTCTTATTAATTAGCTATATTTTCTCTTATATTTGTATGTTTCATATTTTTTTTTTTTTTTTTTTATTCCATGTTTTTTTTTCCGTCCTTGAATGGCTGTAGTAGTAGTAATGGTGTAAACGCAGCCCTGGTTGGGGTTAAAATTTTTGCCACTATCGGCCTTCCATACCATGTGCAATGAGGTCATGATCAGGGCGGTGACATTTTTCTGTGTCTACTTTTGTCTCTACGTGGAGGAGGCTGCACCGCAAACTGAACGCTGTCCGGAGCTTCAGGAGCACCCATACCGTGAGTAGCAGCTTTCTTTTACCATATTATCCCTGACTGGTAACCAACCGTCCCTCTCTGCATTCCGTGGCGGCTCTCTCCCCACCCAGCCCCGGCAGACAGAGGATGGCTGCTGTCTGCCAGGGCTGGACCTCTAGGAGCAAACTGGGAAGGTTTCCTGCCTGGAAAACTTCTATAACCGTCGCTAGCGGACTAGCTTTAGCTCCACCGCTGGTTCATAATCATCTTTATCTTCTTTACGTACATTTAGTACGAAAAACAGTGTAGACTCCCTTAATTCAAATTTAAAGTTATTAACTTTGTGAAAAAGTAGCTAGAATAAGTTTCAAAATGAACTGGTGAGTAAATGTTGTGGCAGTTTTTAATAAAATAAAATAAAGTAGAGCTGTTTTTATTGTAGTAGAAGCAGTTCCAGCTGTGGAGGATAATGAGGCGGACTGAGGAAGCTGTTTAGGTGGAGTCTGAACCAGTCAGCCTGGATATCTGCTTTTCTTTAACTTTCCCACCATTTCTTTCATAATAACAGACTTTCTGCTAAGTTTGTTTTCTGTCTTCTCGCGATAACAAACAAGCTTGTTTTTTTTTCTCCCCTTTTTATTGGGTTGAGTGATGTATTTCTTGCATTGTTTTATAGAAACACATTAAATGAGATGAAACATATTTCCTATTGGCTTTTTCAAGTGAAGCTGCTTGTTTACAGCCCTGAGTGACTCTCCAGATTTCCCCTCATCTCCATCTGGGGGCTTCCAGCTCACTCCCATCTGGGATCCTACTTGTGGAAGTCTGTTTGAGCCCCATCCACAAAACCCACATAACTCCACTTGAGAAATATTATGACTTTACATGGAGTGTGTTGTGAAAACAGTCCCTCAGCAGGGCAGCCACTGCTCTGTTAAGTAGCTGTTTGCTTTTAATGGTGTCAGCAGAGCAGACAATTCATTTAATATAGAAAGAGAAGGAGAAATTAAAGCTGGAAGTCATTCTTAACTGTGCTTGTCTCTGTCCTGGCTGGTGTGGTCAGATGGTCTGCTAGTGATTGCTTCTGGTATGTGCGCTATGCTCCAATGAGATGCTGTGTAAGTTTCCCTGTTGCTCATGTCTGCCTGTTTGAAAGGTAGATATTATGAGTGTGATGTTATCTGAGGAAGGATAAACCAGACCATCAGGACAGGGCGGCGTGGTGCAGTTAAAGGTTTGTTTCCACCAATGCTCATGCCTGGCTGAACAGGTCGCTCTGCTTTCTGCTGCATCAGCTCAGGTGTCCTCACCTTGTTATTCAAGACAACAAAAGTTAATCAACTCACGTTTTAAAGGAGTGTTTGTCATTCAAAAAAGAAAAAGCTAAAATTTTGCCTCCAGGGTTGACACATTTAAAGGTCCTAGCTACAACGATGAGTACCTCTCAGTCAAACGTACTGATG
>NW_015150651.1:535867-550176 GCF_000732505.1 Cyprinodon variegatus
AGTAACTAGTTACTAGTAAAAGTAACTATTGCATTACTTTTGCGTTTCTCGCTCCAGTAGCCCTCACCACCCGGCCCCCACCTTCTCGCCGTGTGTTTCCAAAGCCAGCTGAATAGAGCGGACGACAAAGACAAGAACCTGCAGAGAGTTTTGCATATATTGCAACTCGGTGTAAATGACATCAGGGGGGAACGCTATCTGACGGGCCTATTAGCCCTGTCAGATAGCGTTCCCCCTGCTTAACATGGAGGGAACGCTGTCTGACTGGACTATAAACCCTGTCAGATAGCATTCCCCTATCTGACAGGGGGGAACGCTATCTGATGCGGTGCGAATATCATCAGGCTGCATTACCTCTACTCATGGGTGTGAAGTTTTTTAACAGGGCGTTCAGATCTGGTGAGTGTATGAAATTAATAACTGGGGATGTCTAATTCTGAAATCCTGTGTGTTTGGGTTGTTATAGATACTGCAACATCTATCTATCTATCCATCTATCTGTCCATCCATATTTCTCCCTTTCTCCATATAGGCTAACATTCTATCGTTCAAGCTCTCCGTAGTTCCCCTGTGGTGCGAGCACAGGGCGGCTGTTACGCGCCTTTAGCGAGCATGCGCAATTCCTGTTGCTTGCGCAGTGAATCATGCCGCCTGCGATGTGCGGAGATGCAGGGGAAACCGTATCTGATGGGGAAACGGAACTCGACATAACACCGGTATTTCCATCTGCAAAAGGCTCTCCATCTCTCTGTGTGTGCTGCCAGCGGAAACACCCACCTACCCAACTGACAGACGTAATCTCGCTATACATCAGCCAATCTCATCCTCCCCTCTCTCATGACAAGGTGCGCACGAGTCCTATCATGAAAAAAAGTAAAAAAAAAAGAGGGTGTTGGCAATAGTTACAGTCAAAGTAATTAATCAGATTACTCGTTACTAAAAAAGGTAATGGCGTTAGTAGGTATAGTGGAGGATGTTCCTTTTCCAGGTGGATCATCAAAATAAGTGGTCCTCCTAACTGTCAGTCATTCTGATGATATGTTTACGTAAGGCCGTCCTACGTGCTCGCCCCCATTTTCAATTACCGGTGGTGAGTCTGAAATAGTTGAAAAATTGCAGATCTTCTTTAGGTAAGTAAGCTTGTATGAGCGATGCAGACAGCAACTTTTAAACGGAGCGTGCACGAGGAGAAATGGGCTCTGGCACGCATTTAATAGATGTTCCCTCTCAGGAGCGGGTACAGGGTTGTGCATTTGTGCATGTAAGTAAATATATATATATATATATATAAGTTAAATGAGGGTATGGATGGATGCATAGATAGAAATATACCTTAACACAGATATTTAGCCTACAATTGAAAACCAAAACAGCTTTCTGCACCTGAGCTATATGGCAGATTCCTTTCTCTATTTTGTTCAAAGATTCTTCCAGAAACTTCCGGAATGACCTCCCAGCCCTCCCACTCATAGCTGCATTTGAAGGATCATACTTGAAACGGCTCTTGTTGGGTAATGGCAAACATTTGAAGGTGTGGCCGACCGTCTGATTCTGCTACGCCCTCGCTAACCTGCTGAATGACATTCTCAGGTTTCCGTTCGAGTGGTAATACTAGTCTTCACACTCATTCAGCGATTAGTGTTAAAGAGAGAAAGTGAAGGCAGCCATGGAAGGAGAGCTTTATTTGAATATTCCAACATTGGTTTTATCATTTATCTTTGCATTATGGCACGATTTCAACCCCTGCCGCTTCAGCCTGCAGCTGAGCTCTGTGTCAGTGTGTTTAAACTCCCCCACCTTAGTCATCATCACCATCGTGGCCTCCTCACCTGTCACACAGTGAGCTTATCTCTGCTCTCCGGCTTAGGAAGTAGAGGCAGAGCGTTTGTTTCACATCTGCAGCTTTTGAAGGAGGCGTCCTCACAGACGGCACAGGGTGTGTGCAGATCAACCCGACCACAGTTGGGAAGAATGCCCGCTCTATTTGGGTGCCTAACATTTCCCACGTAAATGTGGATGAAAACGGCATCCGGGGCGGGGTGCGCCCGGCCGGCCTTTAACATCGAACTCGGCCATCTGGGAGCAGCCCTGCATTTTTAATTGGCTCCAGGCAGCGAACCAAAGGCGACAGTTAAACACGTCAGCGAAACTGTTTCTGTCTTTTTGTCTCCATGCTTAGATGCTGCTGTTTGGAGGGAAATATAAAAATAAGCTTAAGACAAAATCTGTTGAACAGCTGCTTGAAAAGCATATTAAAGCTAATTTATTACATTTCTTGTTAATTGTAGCTTTTGGTATAACCGATAAATCTCCAGCTGTACATTTTGTTCAGATCCTGCTGTGTTTTATTTATTAAGAAAAACCCCAAAGTGCTACTTTAAAGCAGCATTTTTATCTATGCAATTCTTGTTTTTGAGCCGCATGGAGATAATTTTTACTTTTGCCTGTTTTGATAATTTCTTTTCACTGTAATTTGATTCCTTAACCTTCTATATTTTCCTAGCAGATGGATAAAAGTCCAAAGGCTTCATGTAAACATATAAAACTGTCTAATAGGAGCTCCAAGGGATTGTTGGAGATCAAAAGATTAAATATTTGAAACCTGATTTCTCAAGTAAATTTCAACAATTGGCAGATTTGATCAATTTCATCATTTCAAATTATTTTATTCTTTTCTTTCTTTCTGCTTTTTTTAAAATTGTCATTACACTGTCACAAGTACAGGGCAATGAAATTAACACTCTGCATTTAATCCATCCCCTTGGGGAGCAGTTGGTTGCCATTGTGCGGAGCCTGGGGAGCAGTGTGAGTTTAAGGGTCTTGCTCAGGGACCCAGAGTGTCGGACTGTGGGAGTGGGGCTTTAACTCAGAACCTCTGGATTCCAAACGCTATGCCCTAACCACTGGGCCACATCTCCCCTGTAAAGCTATGTTCACACTGCAGCCTGAAGTGACCCAAATCTGATTTTTTTTGCCCATATGCGACCTGGATCTTTTTAATGACAGTCTGAACAACACAGATCAGATTTTTTCCAATGTGACCCAGGCCACTTGGCTATGTGGTCCTGAATCCGATATGAATCTGATCTTTTCAAATGCGACCTGTGTCGCATCCATCCGACCTGAACGCCATTAATACCCGACAGAGGTGAGCCTTCTGCTTCTTGCTACGCAGAAGTGGCATAAAAACAACAACCATGGAAGACGATAATGCGGAGAGCAGTTTTTATGTTTAACCATCTTGGAAAGTTTTTTTTTTTTTTTAACGTTGGGAAAGATCGCTAGATATTCTCCAGCACTACCATCCATGTTTACTCCCGTAAACACAGAGCACGCTTGCTTGTGACGTCACTGCGCATGCGGGACACTTAGGTTGTATGAATGCAGTTCACACAGGAGATCACGTACAAGTCGCATATATTTGGAAAGGTGAAGGGCAACGCAAAAAAAATCGGATAAAAAAATGGGAATTGAGCATGAAGGCCTGTAGTGTGATCATAGCCTAAATGACAACTCATAAGCAGGGCGTTTGTTTCTGATATTTCCTTTTAGCTGGTGATGAATCCTATTATTCCAAAGTCCTTTATGAAGGATTGCTAAATGAGAACGACCTAGAAGCAAATTTTTTTATTTTCTTTGTTAAATATAAGATTAACCATTTAACAGAAACGTTGATCTGTAAGGTTTGAGAAGCGACTGATGAGCATAAAGTGATTAGCTTCCTGATGGTGGCAGCTCCTCCTCATCCTGCAACAGCCTCAAAATGGGATTTCTGGGAGAAGAAATGAAAACGGATCCAAAGCCTTCATTAATAACACTATTAATTAGAAGGGATGCAAATTATTGATTGAATGAATCCCATTCCAGTACTAAAAAAAGACTCAGCCAGCAGTCCTCTGTTACTATAGACCTGTTGCCCTGACATCCCACACCATGAAGGTCCTAGAGAGACTTCTGTTGGTTCACCTCAGCAAGCAAACAAGCAGCTTCAGGACCCCCTGCAGTTTGCTTATCGCCATGGGGATGGAGTTGATGATACCATCATACAGCTGCTTCCAACCAACCCACTGTCCTTTAAACGAGTCAGAAAGCACTGTGAGGATCGTGTTCTTTGATTTCTGCAGAACATTTAACACCATTCAGCCTGACTGAGTTTGTGAGAAACTCCAGAAAACTCAGGTGGAGGCATTAACAATCACCAGGATTTATCATGTCTGAGGCTTGCAGGATGGTCTGAACGACCCAATTCTGAACTTTTTAGTCCCCAAAATAAAAGGATTAACTTTCAGCTTCAGTCGCTTTTAAATGTGGTGTTAAATCAGTTTTAAAAACTATGTAAAATTTTTGCTGTCTCTCGATCAGAATTGTGATATTTCCTGATGGCAGTACTATGCAATGGTTAATGAGGATTCTGTCAACCATTTTTGTCGCCATTGGTTGGATGGAAGTTGGGGTGCAATGATTGATTGGCCGGTTCATCAATCGGCCTTCATTTCCTTGATTTTAGATAAAGATCTGCGGACATCTGATACTTAGATGTATAATTGATCTTATCTACTCCTGGAAACGTCTCAAAATCACTCACTGCCAATGCTCTAAACTTTTTAACAGCAGTTACTTTAAAGTGTTTGTTTCACATCAATTGTTAAGTGTTTTTCAGCAAGATAAGTTTGGAATATTGAAGGTGTTTTGTGATCTTATAACAAGTGATAGTATAAGTGATGTGATTAAGTATCTATCAAAATCAGAAATGGGATGTCAGGCTTTTTAAATATGGGTAACGGGTGGTCGGGGAGAAACTAGCAATCTTTGCAACCATTAATGGAAATTGTGAGTAAAGATGCCTAAAAATGGATCCAGCAAACAAAGTTACCTGGATGGAGCATCAATGCAAACAGGTAAAAAATGCCCGGTGTCTGCCAACAGCTTCCTGTCTTCCATGGTCTTATTTATGCTGTCTGACTTCCTTTTACACACCTTACTGATCTTGACAGTCCTCTTCCCTCAGTAATGGCTTCCCACCAAAGGGTGTATTGCGATTAGAATGAGGTCGGAAGTGTCTGATCGCATCGTTTCGAGGCTTATTAAGCTCAGTGTTTTCTTTCTGTTTCATTACATCAAAGTGGTTCCTTTATAACCACCTATGATTTGGGTTTAAACAAAAGGTAGATTGATAGGCGGTAAGATAAATGTTTTACTAAGTGAATTTGTAAATTGTAGTAATTAAACATGAAAGTATTTAAATTTGCATTTGGAGCTTTTTGTCAGCTCATCTTTAAATGTGACATCAGATGTTCCATCTGTGAAAATATAAGTTTAGAAGTTACGGATACAAGCTGTAATTCAGCAAAAAGTATAAATCACAGAAATTTTTGTGTAAATAAAAAAAAAAAGTTCAATAATTAGAATTACAAGAATCAAATATTTGTATATAATTTACAAGTTTATCAGTAAGAATCAAAACCTCAGTAAGGAGGTAAATTCATTGTTGTCAATTTTTTATTCCTGCTGCATTGAAATCTCTGATATAAAAAACGAATACAAATCTTATATTTATAATTTGTTTAGTTACATTTAAAAATTAAACCCTCAGAAAAATCTTTATCTTACTGCTTGTCGCTCTAGTTTAAACCCAAATCAGACGATATTAGGAACAAATCTGAAAGGATGAAAAACTGATCTGTTAATAAAGGTTTCTTTTTTGTTTAAATCAAGGCTTGAGTAACTTTTTTTAAAAGGATTATTTTTTTAGGCTCTAGTGGCCTTTATTTTGTTATTTTTGAAATTTGCAGACAGGAAAGTGGGCTACCATATAGGGTAGAGGCATTTGACAAAGGTCAGCAGTGACTCGAATGTAGAGCAAATCAGGCCCTCAAGAGCCAAAAGAGGCACGTTATAAAGTACAGACAAGTCTGCTGTTTATAAATAAAAACGATTAAATCTAGAATCTCATTTAGTGCAGCTCCAGCCAGCCCTTTTAAAGACGATGTTGCTGAAGTGGGTCTGGGTTCCAACGGGCCCTTCAGACAGGTGAACTCCCCCCACACCCAGCCTCCCCACCCAGCTGTCACAGACACCAACTGTCTCTTGGAGCCTGACGCTCAGAGCAGGATTTATTACCACACTTTGCACGCTGCGATTACAGACCCCCTATTCTTCTGATTAGCTGGCGATCCGGCTCACAGTTGTCCACGGCCATCTGTGGCCCCCGCGCCGTGTTCTTAACCCCTGCTCTGTTACCACGCTGCCGAGGGTCACTGTAGGACAGGCTATGGCGGGTGAGGTAATGTTTTGTCAGCTCCCGCTTACAGCCCGGCTGTCCTCCGCAGACACTTCTCACATCCTTTGGGGAAAAAAAAGTTAAAAATAGCAGCACTGGTACGGCTGTTTTTCCTAATAGTTTAGTCAGGAGTTTGGCTCCCGTTGATTCAGATACTTTCTGCTAGGAAAGTAAAAAACGCTCTGCTGATGTGGCTGATTAGAGCTGCTGGTCACACCTTGATGTGAATCCGTCTGCACTTTGTGTTTAATTCATCCCTTTGTTTTGTCTGTATGAAGTCTGTAAAGGAACTGAGTCACGACTCAGAGCCACATGGCTGTTGAATCATCTTTATTCGCCTCCTATTGTTGTTCCTATTCAGGGGAGGATGCAGGGCTTTGTTCGCTGTCAGCTTGATCCAGATCTGCCTTCTGCAGCCAAAGGAATTTGCTTCATGCTTTCAAAAAATGACCTTGAAGTCTGATTGGTCGGGATCAGGTTGCAGAATTCCCTAATATGGTTTAAAAAAATGTTGTGCTGTTTAAAAACTCGTCATAACTATGCCATGGATGGCCTAGTTTGCTGCGATGGCAAAGAGTGAAGCGGCCTTGTTTTTTAACCCGGTTTGTCTGGGCAAAAAGTTCTCCTGTTTCACCAACACTTTGTTTTTAGGAGGAATGCCACCATTCCGGTTTGGCCACAGAGGTGGAGGCGTACTCCCTACGCTCACACCTCTCAGTGAAGCGAAGCCCAATCTGCCCGGGCCTGAAGCTAAAGGACGGGAAGAAGGGGCCGACCCAAAAAAAAATCCCCCCTTTTTTTTCTCTCCCTGTGATTTTCAGACGGTTCGTAGGAACACAGAGGTTTTTGTTCTGCTCCATAACCAGTTGCGTGTCAAAGTGTGTAACTTTCCTGCTTTAAATGGCTCCTTTTTCTCTCTAAATGTTGGGTTGCCACTTGAACCCGAACTTGGCTTTTAATTACAGCTGCTGGGCACAAATGAGGGATTTTAAAAGGATAAAAATGTAGGAGGGAAAAAAAAAAACCCCGATGGGCTGGTGTCTTTTTTTTTCAAACTTTACTTTTGCTTCTTATTCAATTACAGTAGTTATGAAAACAATAGCGTAACTGTCAAAAAAATTAGGGTTTGTAAACGTACAACAATAAACGTGAATAAATGTATGATATGATTTTGTTCCTTGTTGTCATTTGGGCATTCATGTGACATAAAATGTTTCATTAATGAGAATAAAAGTTAAAGTTATTATTGCAACAATGGGATACAAATCACAGATTTGTGATAATGAGTCTACAACTGTACCCAATTATTTTGGAATATGTGCTGATAAATTGCACTGATGGTCCTTAAAGGGCAGTTTGGCGCCCATGTATGGCGTGCCCCAGGGCAGCTGTGGCTACGGTGTGGCTGGCAACGATCATTGAGTGAGTTAATGTGCGAATGACTGGATGTAGCGTGAAGACCGTTGAGAAAAGGTGCTATAGAAGTACTGACCATTATCATTGGTCTGGAATTGGTACTCGTTGATTTGGGAGTTTTTCCGCTTGGTTTTGGGAGCTTTTACGCTTTTTTTAGAGCTTTTCACGCGCCGCTTTGGGAGTTTTTTCCACTTTGGGAGTTTTTTCGATGCCACATTGGGAGTTTCGGGAGAAATTTTTCTATAAATGCAATTTAAAAAGTTTTTTTTTGTTTGTTTGTTTTATAGCATTTTTTCTCTTTGAATCTGAGATTAAATCCAGTTCCAGATTAACATCCATTAGATCTTTTAATGGTGCTTCCTTTACACCATTTCACTTTTATGGATATGAAAGTTGCTTCGGGAAAAGGATAAGGTCGATCAGAAACACAGAAAAATTTTTCATCTTGAAATCTCTGATACCAAACAAAACATTTTCAAAGTAGAGAAGGAAACCAGGTTGGAGATTATTGGACATCAGAGCAACAATTACTTCCAAAGTTCTCAGCATTTACGTCCCCAAAACACATAATTCAATGTCTGTGGATAAAGTTTACAGAAGGAACAGGAAATATCTTATTTCAGCAGAAAGTGCCTGTTGGAAAACATTTCTGAACTGATTTTAATTGGAGCGTCTTTATTAGAGAGTTCCAGTAGGATCCATGCTGGCTCTCCTGGCCTCGTTATCGCAGTGTTGGCTTGTTGCATCACAATGGAGCTAACAGGAAATTACTCTGACTGGCTTATACAAACAGGCCTGGGAGAGGAAAAGAGCTAAATGGAGTAGTTGATGTAATTAGGGGGGTGGTGGTGGGTGAAGATCTGGGAGGTAGAGCTTTGTTTTTCTTGTATTTTTTTTTGTTGCACTGAAGACTGCAGATAATGGAAAAGTGTTTGTGATGCTTCCTCCTGTGGTTTTAAACCCTCACTGATGTCTCTGTTCTCTCCGCAGTCGCACCTTCCTCTGGCTGACCACCCCTGGTCAATCACAGAAACATGTCTGGCAAAATAACAAAAGAGGAGGAGGAGGAGATGAGGGAGGTCTTTGCAAAAATCGGTGAGTAAAGAAAATTTGGCTTCATCTGTGGTTTTAAGTCCTTCTCTTGCTTCAACTCTATGTGGACGTACTGTATATAATGTATACAATTTTCACCCCTACTATATATATTTCACTGTAGTTCTTTTTTTATGCCTGTGGAGGGTTAAGTGCAGATTCAGTAGGCGTTTCCTTCATGTGTCAGATTCATTGGGTTTATTTAGGTTGCTTACCATGAGTTCTTACGACTTTGGTTTAGATGTAGAGCTTTCATAAATGAGGGATTAAGTTACAACAACTTTGGGTCTATGTTTAACCTATATCATTAAATCAGATTAAATGCTAAGTGAAATCTGTAGATGGCGGCTTAAATGAAACGAGAGTATGAATATATTTAATTGCTGAGAGAATCGATATAAAATTCAATCTGAACATGTTTCTAAATTTACAACCTGCTTCATAGTCAACGATCACAAGCCAATATTTACAGGAGTGTGGAGTTAATTTTATTCCAACATTGTTGCAGCCAAAGAACACATTTATAAATGGTCATTTAAAAATTTTCAATCAAAAATTTAATTTTGAAGCAAACTCTTAGAAAGCTTATTTATTTATTTATTTTTTTTTACTATTTTTTTTTCTAATTATTTCTTATTTTGTGTTTTCCAGGTTTTTTTTCTTTTTTTTTTTCTTTTTCAATTTTTTTCTCATTTTATTTTTCCCAGTTTTTGTTTTTAAATATCTCTTTTTCATTTGTTGTTTTAACTTTAGGATTTTCTTTCTTTTCAAATGCCAGTTTTCAGATCATATTGTCTTAACTTCTGGGGGCGGGGCTTCCTCCGGAGAGAGGAGCAAAGACTAATTTCTATTGGTCTGCTGGATGCTGGATACAAATTTTTATTGGTCAATGTGAGAGTTTCTTTGGATGTAAAGTGAAGAGAATGTGATCTTTAAAAAAAATTGCTTGAAATGATTGAAATTGGTCAAACTCAATTTAAAAAAAAAAAATTTGAAAACATTAAGTCTGTTAAAAAATATATTAAAGTTTGTTTAAAAAAAAAAGTTTGGAATGTAAGATATTGGAATCGACAAAGTTAACTTAAAGTTAAACCTAACTTTTTTGTTAGGAATTTTTTCAACGTTTCATTCCTGGATGCCATTTTTTTTAGCTGCATTTACAAAACCTGTTTTTATCAAATATTTTGGAGCAAAATTTAATCCATACCTAAGTGTGTATTTGTTCACTCAAGTCAACAAGCATTAATGGCAGACAGGATAAAAAAAAGGAGTAACAGCCATCAGTAGGAGACATCAACTTAACTTTGTTAGTTAGAAGACTTCAGAGAGATGCAAAACTAAACCGTCCCTGGCTATAAATATTACTAACATATTACTTGGTGATGGATATATCAAATGTCTTAAGTGATTGTTTTGTAGGTGTCGTTTTCAAAAGACACGTACCTGTGTTTTGTTTTGTTTTTTCTCCTTGTCCTTTCCATTAAACAAATGATGATAAAAAATCAATCAGGCTGGTGGTGAGAGGTGAAACGGTGATGCCTCCATTTAGCAGCTCTGACACCGAAGCTGATAACTGCCAGATTCAGCTCTACTCCAGTATCGGTCTCACTCTGTTTTTTTTCCCCCTCCAGATCTGGATCACAATGGATTCATTTCCGATTATGAGCTCGGTGAGCTTCTTAAAGAGGCCGGCCACGCCCAGCCAGGATACATGATCCGAGAGATTCTGCAGAAACTGGACCGCGACAGGGACAACAGCATCAGCTTCACAGAGTTTTTGTCTGTAAGTGAAGCAAAGCTGCTGATGTTTGTTGAAAATCTGATCCATCCTACAGATGTCTGTGTTTAAACAGAGCGCTGAGTGGAAAAATAAAAAAACTACAGAAAACACACAGACCTAAACGTACAGGAATGTGGGAGGAAAAAGGACCTTCCTGTTTGTCAGGCTGATGTCGGATCAGTCGGTAACGGTGGTGACCTGCTGCTCTCTGCTCTCATGGCTCAGTTTCTCCAGAAAGGTGGACTCCTTGAAGTCGGAGATGTTTCTGTGCTGCTGGAGCAGCAAATAAAACCTTTCCAACCTCCAAACCTCTGTTTGGGATTTTAAGATGTAGATCAACACAAAGTAGAAGCTGAGAAGTGAACGAAGTTTTAACAGCTAAGGTTAGGTATCAAACCCTCTTACTCTGATCACTTTAGATAAAATCCCTTCAATGTTTTATATGATTAGAATTCAGCAGAATCTTACATACATGGTGAAAACTACACATCAAAACTGAAATCAAAGTAAGCTGGTGTTTCATAACAGGAATGCATTTTACAAAAATGTATTGAGTTGATTTTCCAAAAGAAAAAGATAATAAACATTTAAAATAAGACAAAAATATATATATTTCTAGTGCATGTAGTTAATTATTTTATGTTAAGTATAACAATACTCCTTTTATTTACAGATCATGTTATTTAACTGCTCACATTAGGAGGAAACGCTCTTATATTAAGTTTTTTTTTTTTGTTTTTTTTCCATCCAATGACTGAGGTTGAGAATGCGAGTAGAGATGAACTGCTGGTGTTCACAGGACGCTGAGAGAGCGGGTTAGTCATAAGGGAGTAATGGACTGCTTCACAGACAGGTTTTTACCCCTTCTAGTCCAGTTTAAAGACACGTTGACTGATTTGTGTATTTATTTGGAAAAAGTGTAAATTTAGCCAAAGTGAATCAAAAGCTATGATTAGCTTGTGGTCCAGGTCGTCTAATGGAGGTGACCGGCCGCTGGAGGCCAGAAGAAGTCCCAGCTGGCGTCCTGCATCCCTTTAGGGATAAAGTCTGTTGTGACTTTCAGTCACTTTGAGGTCTGATAGTTGACTGTTATGGAGTGGATTTTGTTCCAATATATTTGTAAATGCAAATTTAAAACAATTTAAAAATATTCTTAAACATAGGAAAGGATTGGATAGAAAAGTTTTTTCCGTTGTTTTTTTTCAACAAATAAATTTTTTTACCAAATGAAATGTCTTAAATTTCTCTTTTTCAGACTGTGCTTTTTTTTTTTACTTCATTTTCCAGATCACATTTGCTTCATTTCTGGGGTGAGCTTTCCTCTGGAGCGAGGGATGAAGAGGCACATTTGTTTTGGTCAATGAGAGCCGTAAAGAGGAAAAAAAAAAAAAAATTCATAGAACTCGATCTGAAAAAGAGAAATTTGAAATTTTTTAAAAATAAATCTGATTAATCAATTATTGAAATAATCGTCAGATTATTCATTAATCGATTAGTCATTAACTGGAGTAAAGAAACTTTAGAATATGCCTTTAGCTGACAGCGACCCACTTAGAGCAGTAATTATATCAAGATTGTAAAAAAAAAAGTAAACATTTTACATTTAAGATCAAACGTTTTCAACCATCAATATGCTCTCTCCAGAAGTTTTGGTTTCATCTGATTTAATTGTTTAAAAATTCTTCTTTAAGGAACCTTTGGGTATCTGATTATTAATCGTTTAATTGAAAACATAATCAACAGATTAATCAGTTTTCAACATAATTACGTTTTATGTCTGGATTTCATTGCATTTACATTTACAAAATTTGTTCTTTGCTTTCAACAATAATGGAACAAATGTTACTCCATACTAGGTGATTCATTGATTGGCCTGTAGCTGCAGGAATCTCCATCTGATGGTTTTGCAAAGACCTAAGATCCTAATTTTCATTTTTTTTTCTGCTTTTCAGGCCTTTGGGGTTTTTTTTATAAAAGAACCGTATATATTTTTATCAGATATAGCCTTGTGATCGTTATCCTGGCCCTCATAGTACCTGAACATTTAACTCTTGGTTGCTGAATCACCAAATCCTTTCAGCCCCTGTGGAGCAGATTAGCTTTTATTGGAAGTGTTGAGGAAAACCTCCAGGCTGGGGATCAATAAGATGACCTGGAAGAGACCAGAGCAGATCCTGGAATCAGGATCCCAGGTGCTGAAAGATCATCTTTCATTCTTTGACTGTTAAAATAGCAAACCAGGGTCCAGGTGGACTGGTTTTATGCTATATCTATTTTGGTCTTTCAGGTCAGAGCTCTTCAACACTGATTAGTAAAGCTAATGTCTGCTTTTATTCCTAAATGGTTTACAGCTTCAGTTTGCAGCTGTGACAGAAGATTGAAATGGAAATTCCCAGAAGTGGGCTCTTGAGTCACATGACTTGGACTCCAGTTATTAATTTTATGATTTTTAGAAAGTGATCAGAGGCCTGGGACTTTTTCACTGGTGACTCTGGACTTAAACCATTTCCCTTGTAAATACTTCAGTTTATAGCCTAAATCTAAAGTTCAAAACTGCTTTTGTTTAAAAAGTGTGCAGCATTAATTAATATTCTTCATCCTGTATTAAACTCTGACTGTCTTTCCCCTCTCTGGACGCATGTGTCCGTAAGCTGCAGCACAGCATATATATAAAAAAACATCTTATTTTTCTATTTTTGCAGTGTACTTTAGATGTGGTCCCACCTTCAGAAATGTATCTGGAACAAGTTTCTTTGAGAATGATGATGAGATGGAATGAGCTGGATGGGGTGACAGTTGCATCGGATGCAGGAGTTTGCAAACTTGTAGGTTCAGGCTCCGGTTCCGGTGTAGGTACCAGATCTGCTCGGGGCCCTGCCCCGTCTGATGATACCATCATATGGCAACCACACCCGGAAAAACTGTATTGCACCCATTTCTTAAGAATTATATCTCCTCTGGAGTATCAACATATTCTTACACATATTTGCTTTCATTTTTACATTTCATCTGTGATCTAAAGGAGCCAAAAGTAGAAAACAATCATTCTGAGTCTTGAAGGAAAGCACTGCATTCTAAGACCGACTGAGCTCTGCAATTTAACAAGGTGACAAAAGAATTGTCAGAGCTTCTTTGCAGTAAGATCTGAGGGTAGGGGACAAATGGAACATCTTAAAAATGACTTTAGTAGAGTATGCTGATGAAAATTCTCAGTCATCCAGGTCATAGTCATTCCATACAATGACTTTAGTAGAGGTTTTAGACAAAGAAAACAGTTATTCTACTTGAAGAAAACAAATGGTTGTAACACAAAGTTAAAAGCAGTGTAGCTTAATATTGATAACTGACCGAGCTAAATGGGGCTAACCTGTTAGCTACAGAGCAAAGCTAGCCACAGCGCTACTCAACTCTCCCCCTTTATATCATGGTTTAACAGTTACTTTGTTCACCATAAACATGATTATCCCTTGTGGGTTGCGAGGGGTGCTGGTGCCTATCTCCAGCTGTCTACGGGTGGGAGGCGGGGTCCACC
The DNA here is from genome assembly GCF_000732505.1 of Cyprinodon variegatus. Classification (NCBI taxonomy): domain Eukaryota; kingdom Metazoa; phylum Chordata; class Actinopteri; order Cyprinodontiformes; family Cyprinodontidae; genus Cyprinodon; species Cyprinodon variegatus. The sequence continues at coordinate 549,968 of NW_015150651.1, forward strand.
CTGGACAGGTCGCCAGTCAAACACGGGGCAACACGGAGACAAACAACCATTCAAGTGCACACACCTATGGAGAATTTAGAGAAGCCAATTAACCTAACATGTTTTTGGACTGTGGGAGGAAGCTGGAGTACCCGTAGAGAACCCATGCATGCTCCAAGAGAAAGATCCCGGGCCGGAAATGGAACCCGGAACCTTCTTTCTGCAAGGCA
>NW_015150651.1:550276-552858 GCF_000732505.1 Cyprinodon variegatus
GTTTATAGGTATTGAACCCAACATTAAGGTCATTACTGGATCTGGGCCTGCCTAAAGCTAAATAATCACCAAAAGAAACTAAACGTTCAACATGAATCCTCTTATCCTATACCAAACTTGTCTGACCTTTTCAAATCAAGGTGAAAAAAAGTCACTGTCCAAATTTGTTGCAGCATAGTGTCCTTTTGGGTAAATGTTGGGATAAATCCTCATCTTTCCTCCTTCATGACTTTATTTTTACCTCGTTGGTTTTACTCTGTTTTTGACCTTTAACCTCTGAACAGTCGGGTCTGTCAGGTGATATTCTTCATCATCCAGAGCAATAAATCTGATATTTGATGCAGTGTTATCTCTACATCCCTTGGTTATGTTGGAGTCGCTGCTTCTTGGAGACAGACGAACACCTTTCTCTCTTTATATTTGAAAAGTCATTAATTTGCCTGCTTTTATTGGATTAATCTCCACATTTTCTGCTTTTATATGCAAGGCTAAATTTACATTGTCTTACAGTTTTAGTCGATGTCAGGCGGGGGCCATTTAGGGCTTAATTAGTTCTACCTAACTCTGACCTTTTCCTCTAGGACCTTTAGAAATGTTAGCAGCAACGCTTCAGGCAGATGTCTGTAAAAATAGTGAGCAGACGGTGTGGAGTCTCAGTTGGTTTTTCATTTCAGCAAACAAACCATCTATCAGCATTACAGAACAAAGTACAGAATATATTTACTTTGTTTGCTGTGAACATTGGCTGCGGTCTGACTGCTGGTCTCTTTATTGTAATATAAACAAAAATATTTGCTTTTATTAACAGTTTTTCTTCTGCAATGAAATGACTCACTGTTTGTCTCAAACATCAGTAAGCAAAAAGTTTTTAATTAATATGAGATAAACCAAATTACTAGCTGATTTGATGTTCTGATCTTCCAGTCTGTTTTTTGGATATTTATGAATTTTGATTGAACCCCAATTGTTCATTGTTAAATGAACCATATTATCTGTCATCTACCAAAATTACGTAGAACCGAGGGGAACAATTTGAGTTTTGTTTCTTTTCAAAAAAAAAAGTCTGCTTTCTGTTTGATTCCTGAGTTTTTGCCTCTGATCTTCTCAGATCGTTAAGGAGCTGAAGGGAAGTCAAGTGGCCAAAACCTTCCGCAAAGCCATCAACAGAAAAGAGGGCATCCTGGCCATCGGGGGGACGTCGGAGCTGTCCAGTGAAGGCACACAGCACTCATACTCTGGTGTGTGATTTCTTTCATTTCAGAGGAGCCACTGAGCGATGAGGTGACCCTCTGCTTTGGGACATTGTAATGAAGAACAACAAATTCATCCCAGTTTTAGTTTACCTTGCAAAAATAAATGACAAACACCAGTTCATGGCATAAGGTGATGACATCCAAGCAGCTTAGCATTTAGTTGGATTCAGACTCAGTCTGTTTAGGTAATAATTTTACTCCAAATAAATAATCTTACTCAATGAGCCAAAATGTGCTTCTTGTTTTCAGAAGAAAAGAAGAAGAAAATCCCTTTATTGTCCCACTATGGGGAAATTGTGGCGTAACAGGAGCAAAAGCATTTCAGCTAAAGTCGTCACACAATGTGGACCTGTATATAAGAATAACAGAATATGTGGCAGAAATAAACTAAAATAAAAAATAAAATATGGTACTGTACAGTGTTTTTACAAATATAAATGCTGTGCATCTAGAGAATAAATAACCAATAAACAGCTGTGGACATTTTCCGTAATTTATATGAGAAAATGGCAACACCAGAGATGTGCAAAATGACAGCAGCATGTTATTTAACTAAGTCAGAAACTTTGCAAAATCGGCATGAATTTAAAACCTCATAGAGTTTTAAAGTAGTTTACTTTTGTAATCTTCCTTCTGTTATTTCTATAACTTGAGCCAAAGACGAGGAATTTTACTGCAGGATCTTTTTTCTACCTTTAAACATAACTATCAGGATCTTTATAGTAACCAAATCGCTTAGTTTCCAGAGTTTGATTGTATAAAGTATTAATTATGTTTTCTAGCATCCACTTTATATTAAATTCACATCACTTTCTTTGTATCACAGGAAAAGGTTTAGTGTTGATATTCTGTGTTGTGCAGTTGGTCAGAAATGAAACTATAAATGAATAATTATATGACCGCAGTGTTGATAGCTGTAAAACATTTTCCATATTAGTTGGAAGTCATGCAACTGGAAATTAGTTCCAGTATTATTGAAGGAAAAGAACAAAAATTTAAAAAAATTTTTACAGTTTGCTTTTTATTTTTTTTATTTTATTTTAGATTTTTATTTTTATGTTATTGTAATATCTTTATATTTCAGTTTTTTTAATGGAAAACAGATTTTTACCAATTGTATTTATTTATATTTTTTCTTAAATCACCCTCTACCCTTCTGGCTGATCTGTGCCCGAACCTATAAAAATGCTGTTGCTAATGTCCAAGCTGTGCAGACTAATTTCTATTGGTCCGCTCGCATTCACCCAAAAGGGTGGAGGATGAAATCTGTGAAACGGGATTTAAAAATAAGAGAACTTGTCAAATTCAATCAGTGAAAAATGTGTGTGT
>NW_015150651.1:552902-563968 GCF_000732505.1 Cyprinodon variegatus
ATATATATATATATATATATATATATATATATATATATATATAATATTTTCAAATGAAATGAAATTAAAAATAGTATCGGAAAATATAACTTTGAAAGAATTTGCGAAAAAATATTTTCAAAAGTTAAATTAAATGTGGAAATGTAGAAACTTTTAAAATACTTGGTTGAACTTCTGCATACACATTTGCATTGCACTCAAAACCTTTTTATTTTATTCCAAAGTTGCTTTTTATTCCAATTTCCTTTTTTTTTTTTTTTTTTTACAATATTAATGAAAGTTTTCTACTTTCATTAATATTGTTAATAAAACTGTAACTTCATCTTGTTCCACCTAATTATTATCTATAGACATAATAATAGAAATATCTATTTTTCTCTTACAAATAATCATGAATTTTGTTTTATTTCTTTTTATCTATGATTTTAGTTTAAAGCTTTAGTGGCTCTGGAAATCCACCGTGTAAATTAACTTTAAATATTTTAAAAATATGTCTGTTGGTCATTAATTTAAGCAGATAAATAATAATCTGTTAATGAATGAGTATTTTGCCCTTAAAATACAATAATTACATAAGATGAACTTTAAGAAGAATAACAGAGTTGTTTATTTTTCTTATTTGAGACATGAATCACACATTTAATTAAACTGTTATTCTGATTTCAAGAAAAAAATTAGTACTTCACTTTTTGCAGTGACGTGCTTCAGAATAAGAGCTGCACTGTACACTTTTAACAGGCTGTTTTATTAGTTTCAGTGGGTTTTATGAGTGCCTGAAAGCGTTTATTGTGCTGTTTTGGGGAACAATTATTGTCAGACAATAAAGTTCTCCATTTTAAGCTGGAACTCCCCGAGGAGTCTGGAGTTTTCTATCCAGTAAGGCGGAGTTAATGAAGCATGACGTTGTGCTAAAGACCTCAGAAACTTCTTACTGGCCCTTCTGTCTCATTGCCTCACTGGTAATCGTTGGAAGGGCAGGAAGCTACATCTGAACGCATTCCTTTCATCTTTACAATCAATGAAGTGGAAATAAATAGCATTAAAAAGGTGGAACAGGAATGGCTTCATCAATAATACTTTCCAGGTGAAAGGTACACAAGAACCGAGCCTGTGGTTCTTTCTGTGCAATGAAACATCGATGGAACTTAAATCTGATGGTAGAAAACAACCCACCAAACCCAGCAGTACTTTCTATGGATGAGAAAAAACTGGTGTTCTGTCAGACCAGCATACCTATAGACCATACGCATGTATCTGTCTATGGGTATGCTATATGTATGTATGTATGCTGTAATCTATCTACGAATAAATATGTCCAAAGTACAGGACATCAGATTTGTGTCTATCCCCTTTAGTTTTGTACGAAAAATGGACTTCAAACTACCTCGACAAAAAAAAAACTATTTTGGGTCAGATCACCATCAGCTTAAACACCAAAAAGTAATTAGTTTTATTTTGCTCATGGCTAAAGGGATACTCAGGTACTGAATATGGGTATGCCGGTCTGACCGGGTATGCCCATCTGACAGAACACAGGCTCCATCAGGGATGGACGTGACTGAACACTAAAGCACTGGGCCAGGGGAACCTTCAGTGGGAAGGGTTACGATAGCAAGGCCTTCACCAATAGTACTCTGGATTAGAGATGGAGCTAAAGACAGACATGTGTCTAGGCGTACCTACAACTGAGAATTAAAGCTTAGGAATAACCAAGGTGTGTTTTTTTATTTTTTTATTTAACAAATGTTTTTTCTTCCGTCTCCCTCATCCAGAGGAGGAGCGATACGCGTTTGTTAACTGGATCAACACAGCTCTGGAAAAGGATCCCGACTGCCAGCATGTCCTGCCCATGGATCCAAACACAGACTCCCTGTTTGCCACTGTGGGAGACGGAATCGTACTCTGGTGAGTCTTCCCTGACCTTTGCAGACCAACTTTACCGTTGCATTCTGGGTAGACGCTCACAGTGACGCTGCAGGAATTTTAAAGGCTTTCAGATAAATCAATTGTTTTCCTTTATACTTTCAAGATTAGAGTGGTTTGGATTCTGTGGTTACTGGGCTGCTGTATGGAGCTCCACAAAGGCCAAAATTTCAGCTTTGCACTCGAGGTTTAAAAATTATTTGGTGTGCAGAAACAGCCAAATCTAAACTGTGATTACAATTAATTGCTTTTATGAAAAAAAAAAAAAAAAAAAAACAGCATATAAGGGATTAGTCAAAGTCATCACCTAAAAATTTGACCTTTTTTAATGTTAAAACTAGCTTGAGTAACATTTTATACCGATGGTGTAATCAAGGAGCATCCAGTGGTCCAGCATCACAATTGGTAGTCAGAGCAACAAGTTTTAGGTGGTCAAACACCCAGAGTGTCCGACTGGGAATTCTGAAGTCTTGCAGCTCTACATTGAGCATCAACCTGTCTTAAAGGGGTGATAGAATGATTATATAGGGTATTTGGTGCTTGTGCTTAAGGTCTCTGAATAGGGTGTGTAACATTAGATGGGCTGAAAATGGCATATTTGCAGTTCTATGAACCCTAATGCAAGCCTGGTTAAAAGCCCTAGAATGAAACAACATGTTTTCTTCCTTTTATGGTATGCTGATGAATATTTAGATGAGCTGGGCATTGATTGGTTGGTTTACAACCAGCTAAGCTGCCGAGCAAAGACGCATCATAGCAACAAACACTCACTCACTGAAATATTAAATTGTTGATATGGTAGGGTGAACAGACATCCTCTTTTTCCCCGACATGTCCTACTTTTCATACCTTAAAAAATGTCTGGGGAATTTCAAAACGGTCCGGGATTTTGGTCGACTACAGTGCAGCAGAACCGATCGGTCAGCTCCGAGGCTGGTCCGGGAACTCTGGCGGACGGGGGCAGGGAGCCAGCTGGGGACGGAGCGACCAAACCCGACCCGGTGACCCCGACCCGCGGCCCCGCCTTCAGATCCTTGGGAAGACTGTAAAAAATGTCCCCTTTCTCCATACAGCCTGGAACACTGCATTTACTCCCCTGGTTCTGGCTCATTTTCAAAAGAGTCAATGGAGTTCTTTCTGTAAAATTGACAGACCGTAGTAGCCACGTTTGCTCAGCCATGTTTTGGTCTAAATATGTTGTTGCCTTTTCTTTTATAGGGCTTTCACCATAGAAAAATTGCACAAATTGCCAAGGCAGCGCGTTTCACTCTAATGAGCTTCATATTCCTCCCCTGCTCGTTTGGCTTCCGGATCGACGAGTCAAAGTAGCGCCATCTCACTGCGGAGCTGAGTCCGACGTGGTTTTTAGATGTAAAGTGTGAGCAGGTAGATCACATCAAGACCGTCGGGTTGCACAGTGTGAGATCATACATCGTGAGCTGTGAACTTTAAAACCCTGCGGTTTTGTCGTACAGTGTGAGCTGTAGCTGCGTGCAACGATTGAAAATGTATGCCAGGCTTAAAGGGAATGGATTCTCTGTGTACAAGAAAAAAAAAACAGAGAACACTTATTATTACCCTAATCAAATATTTTCTTTCTAAACTCTGGCAAAGCAGTTTATTGAACCTATAGTGAATAAAAATGTCCAAACCTTCTAGTTCTGCTTCATGTTTGCTTTCAGCTACTATGGCAGCAGGAAATCCCCAACAGCTCGGCCAGCTTCCCAAAGCTTTAACTGTGCAAAAACAAGAACAAAATGTTTTAGCAGGATCATAATCGAGACATTTTAAATTACATTTACATTTTAAGGAGGACTTTCTCACTCAAACAAACTTCAAAATGCGCGAGCTTCTAAGTTCAGGAAACGATGATAAACAAACCAGGGCTAATCGCTAATGTTGCTAATGCTACATCCACATGTTGGCAAGACAAATAATGGGGTCCAAATGATTTTTTTTTTTTCCCTCCTAAAAATTATTATTATTATTAAACCTCCTTTAACTCCTAAAAATACTTCCATACGAAATATATCAAATGTACATTTTCATTTTCAAACAGCAAAATGATCAACCTGTCAGTGCCGGACACCATCGATGAGCGAACCATCAACAAGAAGAAGCTGACACCGTTCACCACCCAGGTGTGTTTCTTTTCTCATCACAACCATTGGCTTTGTTTGTCTCCTGTAAACGTTTTATTAAAAAACATCAACAACTCGTTTCTTCCAGGAAAACCTGAACCTGGCTCTGAACTCGGCGTCCGCCATCGGCTGCCACGTGGTTAACATCGGCGCTTTGGACCTGAAGGAGGGGAAGCCCCATCTGGTGCTGGGGCTCCTGTGGCAGATCATCAAGATCGGTCTGTTCGCTGACATCGAGCTCAGCAGAAACGAAGGTACTGCCACACGTTACAATTACCTAACGTATGCTTAAGTCACCGGGGCTCACCCAGGTGTGGTCTGAGAGAATAACGGATCATTTCACCCCCCCTGCCCGCGGACAGCGCTGGCAGCCCTGCTGAGAGACGGGGAAACCCTGGAGGACCTGATGAAGCTGTCACCAGAGGAGCTCCTGCTGCGCTGGGCAAACTTTCACCTGGAAAACGCCGGCTGGCAAAAGATCAACAACTTCAGCTCTGACATCAAGGTGAGGCCGGAAGGAGACAGTCCCATTTTTTTAAGGATGGAAAACAACCTCTCTGCAGGAGAGGAAGTGGGACTTAAACCCGTCATTAGAGCACAGGACCAGTAACTAGATCCACCAACACAGCAGACAGCTGACCTCACCCTCTGATTTCCTTACCTGCTTCTACATTACACTAAACTGACTCAGAACATCAGGGAGACGCGCCTGATCCTTGGAACCTTTTGGCAGATTTCACAGTTTTTATCTAGCAGAGAAACTGAATATAATATTTATAAACCTGGTTTAATGACTTGATGTTTTTACAAATAAAAAGCCCATACTTTCTTTGGTAGAATGAGTCTCATTAAATAACTAGAATTAATTATTTTCAATTTTTAATAAATGTATTAAATTTCAGTCGGATTAGACCAAATTTTAATTTTAAGATGGATTCTCTCAAGATTTTTTTTTTCGTGCCTCCAGAGGGTCATTCTAATGGTAACCTGCTTCATTCTGAGCTGCTGTATCTCTGGCTGCAGGTTCAGGACCTTTGTCCTCCTGCTGTGTATTGAGATCTATCCTCTAATTCTAGCCAGCTTCCCTATTTCTGCTGAAGTCCTGAATCCCCACAGCCTGATCTGCCGTGGCCTTAAGGAGACCAGAGGGTTCGGATTTAGTTTCTGAAGCAGCATCTCTTTTTCCTGTGTGCGAAGGGGGCTGGTATTTCCTTCCCCTTTGACACTGCAGCATGCGTGCCGTCACGTGACTCCACCGATTCATCCGAAGCGTAAACAAAAAGAATTTCAGATGAGCCCAATGAAGATGCATCTAACAGCTGTAAACAAAATGACATCAGTTAATTCTGTGAAGCTGAGTGAGAGCAGAGATGAAGCTGAGCTCGTCAAGAAGAAGTCGAGAGCATGTTGTCAGAGTTGAACGCGCGGCAGACCTGTTTTGATTGAGGGTGTGAGAGTGTAAAAGATGCATATTGTTCTTACTGCACACTCAGTCTGGTGGCACCAAAATTCCTGCTGGTATAAAAAGCTTGTCTTCCCCCTCACTGGCAGCAGCATGGTCTCTTTCTCCCTGTCGCTGCATGCCTGGTGACACCAGCACGCTGGGTTAGTGTTGATGATACCAGTGCGACAGAAATCAGGAAAGTAAACAATGGAGAGCAACAGAGAGGAAGCCAGCTCGTAGTCAGTGTGCTTTATTGTTTCACTCTATTATCTGTCTGAATCCCTCTCACCAGATCTGCTCCATGTTTATCGTAGATAAACAGAGTTGTTTCTGCTTGTTAGATCAGAAGAGACTGGTGCGGTGTCTTGACGTCCGTGCGTTGCGTTCAATGGTATCACATAATTTAGCGGATCAAACCAGCTCTGGTGTTTCCACAGCATGCCGATCAGAGCCGAGGAGATTTGAACAAGGGTCGCTTGCCGAGTCCTTTAACCTGGGTAGACACGCATCAGGGAACTGTTCCCTCTGCCACTAACGGCTGGTTGTTCCAGGTTTAAACAGGTTTTTCGGTTAGTGAAAAAGGGGTAATAATTATCCAACGGTGTGAATACTTACCACTTTGGTCCAGTTTTTAAGAAGTCAGAAGCCATTTTATGTGTGTTGCAGCATTTTAAGTTATTTTTATAAACTTTTAGCTGGAATTAAATTTTATATGAGTGAAAAAAAGGCACATTAGATCTTTTGCTTGTGGTTTTATTAAGGGTTAAAGATCTAGAAACGATAATTAGTACATATTTTATTACATGTCTTAAAGGGAGCTGCTTGAAGTGTAACTTATTTAGCCCCACCCCTTTTTGCTATTGTACTGTTAACTTTTTAGTGGTAGTAATGGTAATATTTTGCTTCTTTTTTTCATTGCCAGGACTCCAGGGCTTATTTCCACCTACTGAATCAAATCTCCCCCAAAGGCACAGAGGAGGATCAGCCTCGCATCGACATCAACATGGCCGGCTTCAGCGTAAGCCTGTGGAGCCAAGCTTCTCCTGGTCACTCTAGCAGCTGTGCCGTGACCCCCGACCTGATTCCCTGTCTGTGTGTGTTGATCAGGAGAGAGACGACCTGAAACGGGCGGAGGCGATGCTGCAGCAGGCCGACCGGCTCGGCTGTCGACAGTTTGTCACCCCGACTGACGTGGTGAGTGGGAACCCCAAACTCAACCTGGCCTTTGTGGCCAATCTGTTCAACAAGTATCCAGCGCTGACTAAACCGGAGAACGAGGACATCGACTGGGGGCTCCTGGAGGGTGAGTATGAAGGACGGATCCAGATGCTGGGTCCAAAAGTCAGGGAAAATCATGTCTTTGTTAGTTTTCATCGTATGTAATGAGGTCCTCCAATCCTGTCCTGATCAGGCGAGACCAGAGAAGAGAGAACGTTCAGGAACTGGATGAACTCCCTTGGTGTGAACCCCACGGTGAACCATCTCTATGTGTAAGTATCACCAGAGCACAGCGGGGCTGGGCAGTCCTCCTCCGCTGGCCGCATTGATGACTGTCCTACGGTGTGTTGCAGAGATCTGCAGGATGCTATGGTCATCCTTCAGCTCTATGAGAGAATCAAAGTGGAGGTCGACTGGAACAACAAGGTCAACAAGCCTCCTTATCCCAAACTGGGAACCAATATGAAGAAGGTACTTTTCCTGAAGCCCTTCCAGTGTTTCCCTCTGATCGCTGCCGTCTGTGATGTTGACCTTTGTGTTGTCTTCCCCTCAGCTGGAGAACTGTAACTACGCGGTGGAGCTGGGCAAGTCAGCCAAGTTTTCCCTCGTGGGCATCGGTGGGCAGGACCTGAACGATGGCAACGCTACCCTGACTCTGGCTCTGGTGTGGCAGCTCATGAGGAGGTGATGCATCCTGTCCTTTTAGGTCTGATTCACTGCTGGGAGCAGCGGGAGTTCGGCTGTATGTAGCCACAGCAACGTGTTTCAGATGTGCTCACACATCAAGGACGGTTTGTTTTCGCACATCAAGGGTTAATCGTCTATCTGCTCCCTGAATAGAGTAGATGTTTTTTTACTTTTAGATACATGAATTAAAGCAATAAAGCTGTTTTTAAAGCGCATCACTACTGAAAATGAAACATTTCTTAAAATATTTTTTCCCTTGAGTTGATTGGGTTAGACAATTTTCCAGTGGAATAAAATGATTTATTTTATTTTTAGGTAGGAACACTCAATCCAGTGAAAAATCGTATTATTTTAACGCTCAAATTACAGGCAAACACTTATTTTAGGCATTCTAGATCTGTTTTTATGGTAAGTTTTTACACAGGAGGGGATTAAATGGAAATCTTCATTCATGAAAAGATCTACTGTTGGACCAAAAGGAGATTTGAAGAACATTGAGTTCATGACAGTTTTCTGACACGTTTAATGTTCCACTCAGTAGGTCTACAGCTGTAGGAAGAGGCTGAGGAGGGTCGGCTCCAAATCGTTTCTTCCTCAATCATTGGGCCCCTGATCAATGGGTTGCTGATTATTGGGCTTCTGTCGTCTGGTTCACGATAGTTGGGCCCTTGATTGATGGCCCAGATCGTTAAACTCATGATTGTTAGTCTCTTGACCAATGAGTTGCTAACAGGGCTGAGACTTTAACGCGATTCATTAAATTGAAACATTTTAAGGCCTTAAGAAAATGTTTTCTTATAAACATACTAAAATCCTAAGCAGGAACCTTTGTACGCTGTTTCTCGTACACCAGGCTTTTATGTAGCAGTGCATATGGGCATACACCATTTAGTAAAAAGATTAGTAATTGTACACCCTGTTTTTGGGACGTACAGCTTTGGTACACCCTAGTGTCCCCTGAAAATTTCGCTCAAATGTTCAAAATTTCACAAGCAGCAGCTGCTTAAGTTGGAAAATGTAACATTTGCTGCTTGACGCACCACATCAACCAATCAGAGAGGCAGATCTGGGAGCTCGCAGGGAGACAGACACAGCACTGCTGATGCAGAGCGCTATGATCACTCCTCTGAAACAGTTTAACGTCTAAATTAACTTAAAATGTCAAAACCTGATGGAAAAATGTGTTCTTTTATTATCCTGGTGCCTTCAGTTTGTACCACATACCTGAAAAACGCTGACATTTACTTTAAGATTATGATTTAAATTATAATCTTACTAGAATAGAGAAGTTGCTCAGAGTTTACAGAAGGCAGCTGCTCACCAACAGGGCTCACCTCTCAGGAAGTGGCCATGTTTAACAGTTAAAAAGGCATTTTATACAGCTCCAGTCTGCCACATCGTCACATCATTACATCATACACATTAGCAGATGAGTAGACATCCATGGATCCAGCCTTATCAAAATGTTACACTGTGTTCTTAGCTGAAGGACACCGCTCTCATTCCATTTCCAAATCTTTGCCACGCACAGAATAAAGATTATAACTGTATATCTTTAATTAGATAAACTATTGTGGAAAACATCAGTTCTAACACACAAAAGGCAGCTAATATTAAGGTGTAATAAACTCATACATCAATGATAATTATCCTAGCATTCTCTATTAATGAGGAGAAATATACAGCTCTTGCTTTACAAAGGGTCCTCTTATATAGCAGTAAACAATTTTTCCAGACTAGATAGGATAGCCCGTAGGTCTGAGGATCAGTATGGATGTCTAAACTACAGGGGAAATGCCTCTTCTGTCACCATAATAAGTGCTGTCTGAATACTACTGGCAGTTAGGAACTCCATGAACATGGATTCATTGTACGTCACTGGCTCAACGAGCCTTGGTGGCAAATGTTTTAATTGCACTAAATGTTCAAAGGTGAGCATGCTGGACCATATTAGGTGGAAGGAACTGCTATGATAAATGCTCAGTTCACATCTATAAAGAAGTAGTTGTTCAAAGAAATCGCAGTAAAAAACTAATCTGAATTTTCTTGAATCGAGGAGAAAAGGGTTTTTATTTAAGTGAAAAGCTGTTGATTCCAGCTGACTCTCCTTAGAGGGCCATTTCCTGCTCCTAACACAGTTCCTGTTTCTCCACGCCTTTAGATACACGTTGAACGTTCTGGAGGAGCTGGGTGATGGAGAGAAAGTCAATGACGACATCATTGTAAAATGGGTGAACCAAACTTTGGCAGAGGCTGGAAAATCTACCAAGATCTCAAGTTTTAAGGTGAACAACTTGGACTGAAACTGGAGCTCCAGCGATTCTGCCTTTAGGTTTTGGGGGTTTGATGTGAGAACGTGTTGGTGAGTGTTTGCTGCTCTGTTGTTCAGGATAAGGAGATCAGCAGCAGCCTGGCGGTGTTGGAGCTCATCGACGCCATTCAGCCGGGGAGCGTCAGCTTTGAGCTGGTTAAAACCGGCCGCCTCTCTGAAGACGACAAACTGGAGAACGCCAAGTAAGAGATGAGCGGAACAACCCAAAGCTGTGGTTCTGATCCGACCAACTGTAAAGGGTTTTATGCTTCAGGCTCAGATGTACGAATTATTCCACAAAAAAATAATTGATGCTATAAAGAGTAGATATGCTAAGAGGAACTTTGATTTAAGGAATTTTTCTTCTATAAATATAACAACCTAAACCTTAGGAGCCAGAATTGCAAAAAGCTCCATCTCCTTTGATTAAGTAGACATTAGGAAAGATGGAAGCATCTGGTTCTGCTGGTCTAAGAACATGCAGAGGTATGTATGGTTTGAGCCACACTCAAAAGCAAAAAATATATTTTTTTTTAAAAAGAATTTGAAACTTGAAAAGACACCAGTGGTCGGATGTGCTGCTGAAGATTCTCAGTCAATCAGGTCATAGTCACCCAAAAAAAGTTAAAAAACAATCCACTGCTCCTCCTCCAAGGTCTTCCAACAGAAGACCCCGCCTATTCAGCCAGGCCAACAATTCCCTTTAACGACCCCCCTTTCACAGACGTAAACAGGTATTGGTTTTTACAGGCTAACATAGGAGCCACACAACCCCCATTCGGGATGAACGGGTGGACCCGTTCATCCAGTTCAATTTGCATGTTTTATAAGCAAAAACAAGGCTTTGTTGGGCTAATGTCTAAAGCCTCGAACTCAATGATATTTCTGATATTTCGATTTGAAAAAGCTTCCTGGATGGGAATTGAAACGTCTTCAAACTTGAAGTCCAGTGCATTGTTTTTTTTTTACTTTTTTGGAATGACAGTGGTCGAATGCTAAAACCAGAGTTATGTGCTAATAATGCTACAGCGATTTGTTCCAGCTGTAGCAGCTAAAGAACAGCTGGCTGACACCAATCGGAGGATAATTACAATGGTCCAGACGTGAGCTAATTAAAAATATGGACCATATTTTCAATGCATTACTGCCACCAACTGGTGAGGAGGGTAAAAACTTGCTTTCTTCCAGATGAAACATCTGATGAATGTGTTGACAAGCTTTGTTTCAAGCAAAGTTAACTTTTTCTAAATGGAAGTTTAAAAAAGTGCTGCCATGAAACATTTAAAACAAAAATAAAGTTTTCGAGAGAAACTGCTGTTTTCTCAGATTTTTTTTCACTTAT
>NW_015150651.1:564179-575112 GCF_000732505.1 Cyprinodon variegatus
AATTTAAAGGTTAAAGTTATAAAAATAAATCTGAAAAGAAAACTTTGATTTAGTTTAATTAAATGTGAAAAATGTATTTTTAAATTGGGGAGTGGTGCCCTAGTGATTAGGGCATTGCGCCTAGAATCCTGAGGTTCCGAGTTCGAGCCCCACTCCCACAGACTGCCACGCTGGGTCCCTGAGTAAGACCCCTAACCCCACACTGTTCCTCGGCGCCCCACCATGGCAGCCCACTGCTCCCCAAGGGGATGGGTTAAATGCAGAGGTAAATTTCTCCAATGTCAGATCAATAAAGTTCAATTATTAAATTTGAAATGAGAATAAAAACTGAGAAAATGGCAAAATTACTCTCAAAACCTTCCTTTGATTTAAACATTTTTCAAATTTTAATATTCAAATGTTTTTTTCGTCTACAAAAATTGTATATTGTTCTTTGCTTTCAACGATAATGGAACCAAATTCACTCCATAGCTATTTTCTTACATTTAGAATTTTAGATATTTAGGCGCGTGTTTTGGACGGATATCTCTTCCCTCATGCTTCTGTGTGAAACTATAAGTTTTGGTATTTTTACTTCAAGGTGTTTATCCCAAGAATGTCTCTTAGCAGCCTTGCTAACAAACCCTTGTCCTTCGCAGATACGCCATCTCAATGGCGAGGAAGATTGGCGCGCGCGTCTACGCATTGCCAGAGGACCTGGTGGAGGTCAAACCTAAAATGGTGATGACGGTCTTCGCCTGCTTGATGGGCAGAGGGATGAAGCGCGCCTAAAGGCCGCCGCTGGGATCACAGTGACACTTCTACTCCACCCCCTCCTGAAAGCAATTAGCATCTGAGAGAGCTCTCCTCTGGCGAAGAAATGAAGATTGGTTTTTGTTTTTGCCTTAAAATGAGTCAGAATCATCCAGCTGCATGCCCCCTCCCCTTCCCCCCTGCCTCTCCTCATAAACGGAGGCGTTTCCTGAAGGATCCTGTATTGAAGGTGAGGCTCCGGTGGCGGCGCTTATCAACCTGTTACTTATCAGACTGCTGTTTTTATTTTTTTTGGGCTTTTGTTTTTTCCAATACAAGTATGCATAATATACCAGCTGCAAGGTTGTTTACATATTTCTACTCTGACTGGTGAGTAAATGATCTCCTGGGCACGGCGACAGACATTCCTGAGTGCCGTACCATTGAAAATATGCATCAGAAGGCCAAAAAAAAATCAGCTGGAAGTTGAAAGGATTTCAAGTTTGGGTGCGTCCTCCCAATTAACGCAGTGCCAGCATGTCTCAGTAGGTGGCGCTGTGGACGTCTGCGTATCAGAAACCACGAGGTCGCTCCTTGGTGCTGATCGGTGGGATTTGCTAACTGTAGCCCTGTACTTGTAATTTGTTTGTTTTTTCCTGGGATTATGATAAAGCTGTAAATGCTGTCTTGAAGGGTGTCTGCTTTGTTGTTGGGATATATTTTTTTAAATGAATTCTGTCTGTTAGATGAGGAGCGATCCATCGCGACTCTGCTGCCTTCATGCTGTGCCTTTAACTATCAGACTGTTTTGTATTCATGCTTCGTGGTTTCCTGCTCATATTTGACTCTACCAAAAACTCTAACTTCATTCCAGGGAGCTCAGTGATGCGCTGAGACCATGACCAAATTGGATTTTGTTTTCTGATCATGTCTGTTCTCCAAAATAAGTACTTTACATGTAACAATAAATATCACTTTGAAAACAGCTGACATGTTTGTTCTTTGTGGTGGCGGTGGGGGAGGAGGACAAGATATACTTAGACCAACTTTTGTTGCTTAAAGCTGAACATGTAATGTAATCCCTTTTTTTTGTCTCAAAATGGGGAAATTCAGCCTCTGCATTTAACCCATCACCTTGGGAAGCAGTGTGCTGCCATTGTGTGTCACATAGGAAGCAGTTTGGGGTTTAAGGTTTTGCTCAGAGAACCAGAGAAGTGTAGGCTGTGGGCCTTGCAAAATTCTCAGAGAACAAGTGCACTATTCTAACCACTGGGCCAACACTCATCACCATGTATAAAATGCAGCAGTGATCAGAATGTAAAGTGTAGGAGAAAAGGAAAAACCAGTTTAAGAATACTGGTGCAAAAGGCAATGAAAGGTTCAGTAAAGTGCACAATAAATATGGTGCAAAATGCAGTAGAACAGTGAATTGTGTCCATGTTGGTGGTGCAAAATAATGTTGCAAGTGTGATGCAGAGTCCAGTTTAAAGTTTAATAGTCCAACAGTCTGATGGCAGTGGAGAAGAAGCTGTTGCAGAGTCTGTTGGACCTGTATCGAATGCTGTGAAGCATCTTCCCAGAGGGCAGCAGGGAGAACAGTCCATGGTGGGGGTTTAGGCGGTCATTGATGTTACGGGCCCGGGATGAAATTATTTTAGAAGAGGAGCCTCGATTATCCTCTCTGCTGTTTTCACCGCCTTCTCACCTTCCAGTCTACGGCGCTGCAGCCTCCACACCATACAGTGAGACAGCTGGTCAGAACACTCTCTAGAGGTAGCATGACTGGTATTAGGTACCAAGATGAGATTCTCAGACCCCTTGTGAGACCATACTCTGATGCGGTTGGCCCTGGGTTCCTCCTAATGCTGGAGTGGCTGGAGTGTGTCAGCAGTTCCTGCAAGATGAAGGCATTGACGCTTTGGACTACCTCATAGCGTCAATGCCTTCATAAGTAGGAACCCAGGGCAAACCGCACCAGAAGATGGTCATAGAAGCAGGGGGAGACCACACACAATACTGAACCTCATTCTGACCTATTTGAAGGATATTACATCAAAGCTGGATCAACCATGAGCGTTTTTATCCAGTTTAATCCAAATCCAGGCCTCCATTGTTTAATACATCTAATTTCCATTGGTGAATTTTGTTGTCAGCACATTCAACTTTGCACAAAACAAATCATTCAATGAGAATATTTCCTTCATTAAGATCTAGGATGTGTTTTTTGAGTTTCCCGTATATAAAACGTTAGGAGCATTGACTGATTTTTAAACCTTTGCAAAGGTAGAAAAGATTGGTTTTGCATACAGGTTTAGGCCAATAAACCAGTGCACCACAAATTTATATTTAATGTGTATTAAGACGTGAAGTAACGATAACATTCAATGCTCAGGCTTGTAGCACAGATTTAATGACAGTCAAAGATTTACAGTGGATACTGGTTATAGAAAAAAAATATCCACCCTCTTTAAATAGTCTCAAATTGTTCATAATCTGGTGGTAAAATTTCCAACATTACTTACCCCTTTAATAAGATTTCTTCCCATTCAACTAAAACAAAAGTCTGTTGGAAAAAATATGATAAAATAGCAAATTTGCAGATTTTATTTCGTATTTTGTTGAACCACCTTTTTCCGTTACCTTCAAATGATCTTCAATGAAAACCAGTAGGTTTGGCTCCAACTTAACTGGTGAGGAAGTCTAGTTCCATCCAGATGGAGTTAACTCCATAGCATGATGCTGCCACCGCCTTATTTTACTGTTACTCTGTTGATGTGCAGTGTTGCTTTTGGCAAGCTGACTTAGTCAAACTAATAAAACAGCAAAAGGAACTATCCCATTATAACTTTTATGATTCCACTGTTTACCTCATTTTCCCTTTACTACTTCTCCTTCCTCTTATCTTAGTTTCTGTTGCCCTTCTTCCCTCTTTTCTATCGTAAAAGCCGTCATCTGTCTGACCAAGTAAACTACGAGGAAGAGTAGTTGCATGTTTCATCCGTTTAACTTTCTAACAGATGCCACCTTTTTCACGGTTTCCTGACTTCCTCAGAGCAACGGGGGACAGACGAAACAGGCAGACTGTTGCTCACCGTTGGCTGACTCTGATCTCAGATGATTGTGAAGTCCTCTGGGCTTCCGTCCTTGTAAAGTCTTTCAATCTGCTGCACCTTGATGACGAAGTTGCCTCATGTGGCCTTTTGTCATCTCTGCTCATGTTTTATTTCCTTCATATTAATTGGATTAAAAGTTTGAACGTTCTTATTTCTTGTTCAAGAAAAAAATATTTATTTTATGATAAAATGAAGACTTCAATCAAAACTACATTATTATTCTTTCTATGTTCATAAGCAGCTTTCAACCTCAACAGATGATCAGATTAAAGCTGTTTTGCTTGCCATTAGGATTCACCCAAAATATCAGCTTTCTACTGGATAAATCACACTTTCACTATTTAAAACTTTTTCTGTCACATTTCTGTGATGTGATCCGTGAGTTAAATAAAGTTAAAAAATCTAATTAAATAAACAAATGTCCCATGAAAAAAATAATGGAACATTTATTTCTCTACCACATGATACAGTATTAATAATATTAATTTAATGATTTTTTATTATTTTACCAAATAATTGAGAATAGAGAAAAATATTAAAATTAAGTTGAATCGGTTCAAACTGAAACAAAGAGTCAGACTTAAAATAATGATACTTAATTTATAGTTTTGGGATTTAAAGGAGATTTTAGTTTATTTCACTATGGTCTTTCTTTGTTTAGCTGTCAAAGTTTGATTGGAGGGAATGCAAAAAAACTTTCTTTTAAATCAAAGCAAAGCTCAAAAATAAATGTTTGGAATCCAGGTCAAGGGTGGTTCTGCCTTCCCCTAAGAGGAGAGGGACACGAGGAAATATAAAAATAGAAAAGTATATGCAAGCATTTATCCAACATTAAGCTTCTGCCTGTGTCCCCCCACCTCTTCAAAAAAAGAGCATCAACTGCTCAGTCTTTTCACATCTACATACCTGTGCCATTCAGGTTTTTCTGCATTAACATGGATCAAAAACAAGTAGTGGTCAAGCAGGTAAAGGATTATATGTTAATTACTGCCTACTGACCACACCAGGGGCCTGTGCTTGTTAGAGAAGCGGATGAATTTCTCCCATTAATAGGCTGTATGCACAGCTTCACCACTTCCTGAACTTCTGTAGCTCCTGTGTTTCCCATCCTTCATCACTGACTTTCCATCCATCCATCCATCTTCTAACACGCTTAATCCCAAGTGGGGTTGCAAGGGGTGCTGGTGCCTATCTCCAGTTGTCTACGGGCGAGAGGCAGGGTCCACCCTGAACAGGTCGCCAGTCCATCGCAGGGCAACACAGAGACAAACAGGACTAACAACCATTTATGCACACACTCACAACTAAGGAGAATTTAGGGAAGCAAATTAACCTAACAGTCATGTTTTTGGACTGTGGGAGGAAGCCGGAGTACCTGGAGAGAACCTGTGCATGCTCAGGAGAACATGCAAACTCCATGCAGAAAGACCCCGGGCCAGGAATCAAACCCAGAACCTTCTTGCTGCAAGGCAGCAGTGCTACCCACTGTATCACTAAGCAGCCCATTACTGAGTTTCATTCAATTTTCTCTTTCTTATTCCTTTCTCCTTTTCTAAATATAATACACTATTCAAAAACAGAGACGTAATAAAATCACAATTCCATCTAAAAGCATTAGAATTTAAAACAGGAAAACTTATAGTTTAATTTTTAATATAAGAATTTTATTTCACACCCCTTTGGGAAGTTGGCTATTTTTGGATTAGATTATGGGGTTGCTATTATTATTATTGATTTGCTACTATTATTACCACAATTTTTTGAGCTCAAAGCAAAAATTTAATAATAAAATAAAATTATACAGGTTGTTATCTCTTCCTTCATCATTCTACGATCTTTTCTCATTCAATTTTCCTGTTCAGCCTCTTTCCTACTGAAAATATCGGGTTAACACGTGTTTTTCAAACATGGTTGACCCGCTAACAATCAGCATACGTCTTCCCTCCCATCGGCTGAAAAAAAGCTTATCTCACCCCTCGCTGGCAGCTGCATGGCTTCCGTCCCCCCGCAGCTGCGTGTCTGTTGACACCATCACGCTAGGTTAGAGTTGATGATGTCATCAGTGTGACAGAAATCAGGAAAGTAAACAATGGAGAGCAACATGAAAGGAAGCCAGGATGTAGTCAGTGTGCTTTATTGTTCCGCTCTATTTTCTGTCTGAATCCCTCTTGCCAGAGCTGCTCCATGTTTATCGAATGTAAACACAGTTGTTTATACTTGTTAGATCAGACGCGACTGGCGCAGTGTGTTGACGTCTGTATGTTGCCTTCAATGGTATCACGTAATTTAGCGTTCCCACAGCATGCTGATCAGAGCCGAGGCGATTTTAACGCGGGTTGCTTGCAGATTTGCTTGACCTAGGCAGACACGCATCAGAGAGTATGTGAGTAACTAAGAGTTTACCCACTGCCACTGAAAGCCCATTTTTCCTGGGCCCATTTTTCATGAGGACCTTTCATGTATCCAACCTGAGTGGTAGAAAAGCACAGAAAAGCCTGGAAGTCTATCAGTTCTAAAATGTCTTTAAACATCTTTAGACAAACCCTTGTTGATCCCTAGAGAAGCATAATATCACATTAGTACCTTACAAGGAGTTTTTAATCATTCTGTTATACTTTATCATATATTTTATACCCGCTGCAACCCGTGGTCTTGTCTTACTTTTTGTTGATTAGCTTGGTTTATGTTACATTTTAGGTCCTAATCTTGAGTAAAACAAAACAGATCAAAGCCCTATTTTATTTTAGTTTTGCCTGGGATGAACCCAACATCCTCATTTTCTGAAGGATCAGACCAAACCAAAACAAATTAATTGATTAACACACCCAACAAACACAGGGCAACCATAAGTTGTGAAAACAAACTTCCATCTTTGGTTTTAAAAGTGGTGCAGTCTGTTCCTCATCTTTAGTAGATCAACCAGCTACAACTACTTAACTTTGAACACTCTGAAGAGTGTATTCCCTGACCAGCAGCAAAATCATTCAGGGAATCGTCCCAATGCGGCCTCCGCTGCTGGGACCGTGGACAGAGGGAGAGCACTGGGGGTCTTATAAAGAAAGCATGGAAGGAGGGCATCACGTCCCTTGCAGTACCTCTTTAGGAGTGTTTTGCAGAGGGGCTGAGGTATTTAAAATTAGCTAAGAAAACCTACACGAATGTTGTTACACCAATCTTTAAAATTATTCTATTGGTTGGTGGCACTACCATTATGTTTTGTTTGGATTTCATGTGATAGAAGCATGAAAGAAAGAAAACTTAATTGTACATTTTGTGTTTTTGAATTAAGTGGATGTTTTCGAACATTTACTGCAAATCTTACAGCAACTTTACTCATCTAGATGCATTGTCTGTTCTTCTTTGCAAAGTATATGCTCAGTCCAGTGGTGATGAGAAGGTGGAGCAGACAGCTGTGTTTAAGTCTTACCATGGATGGTCTGGCTTTTCTCGAGATTCAGTGTCCTGCAGCCTTTTCTCTCCTTGGCTGAATACAGAGGAAGTTCAACCATTTAATTCAGGTGTGCTGGACTAGGGGCGCATCTAAAAGTAGTAAAACCTGAGTTTAACACCCTGATCTAAAGGAACATTAAGCATAAAGGATTTCTCTCCTTTTACGAGTTTTGTTTCAAGGAATTCCCTGTTTTAATGTCACTGCTTTGGCTTTAAAAAAAGAAACAAAGAGAAGAAAGATGATGCAAAATCAACAGTTAACCAGAGTTAATAAAGGCAGATAACGTAGAATGACGGGCTTGAAGCAAAACTGTCCTTTCAGCATACTGCTGCCAGCATCATGCTTCCCCACTGGCAATGTCCTGTCATTCATTCTTGCTAGGTAAGGAGAAAAAAAATACAACATTTTTAAATATACATTTTTAAAGTCATATTTGCATTTCTTTCTTATTTATTTTTTAACAACTCTAGACACAGATTTCTAACAGCTCTGTTAGAGAAGAAGGTTTTATCTGAGCCGCAATCAGGAACATTTCCCTGAAGACTCCTCGCATGTACTCCTCTACCATCTTGAATCAAGGGAAGCACCGCCCCTCATTTACCTCCTCACCTACCTGTGTACTTCTCTCTCTCATCAGAGGGTGAGCGCAAACTTGTGTTCACACCTCTGAGGAGAACACCTCTGAAGCATCACAGAACATCCTCCCAAACACCTCAGGCTGTTTTAAGAGTCTGTTTTTCGTTGGGTGACAATGTTGTGGATGGAGCCGTCAGAGGAGACCTGCTCCAGATCATGGTGTCATTAGAAACCTCCTGCTGTAACTAAAGGAAATTAAAGGTAAGTCTAACTCTTTGTGTTTGGGTGTGTGTGTATTTGGCAGTGGTGGTGGTGGGGTTCTCCAGTTAATGATAACCTTTTCCTAAAATCTCTGCCCCCACTTAATAAGGTGTTGCATAATGTACGGTAACCCAGATGCCCCATGATGTAATGACACATATGTGCCACAGTTTGCTCCCACTCAGCATGTTGGTTTCCTGAGTGATGAGGGCCCTCAGGGATGGCTGCTGATTGGCTGGCTGAGCCGCAGGCTGAGCGACTGAGCGAGTGTGTGTTTTCGTTAATGATCCACCAATTAGTCACACAGTGGTAACAGTTGTCTAAACAGCTCATCTGTCTGTGCTGCAGGCTGGAAGTTGGTTTCAGGGACCAATGGAGCAGGTGGGGCTAAAGTGTTAAGTATTCACCTTAACACAAAGGTTGAGTTCACATAGGGTTTATTCTCATTTTTTCCCGCAACTTTACTTTACACATTATAGACTAAACCAAGCAGTGAAAATTACAGAAGCAGGGGAAAAAAAGACAAATTCATACATGAATAAAATAACAACCAGGAGCTGGTCAGAAGTTAATGAAGATCAAATTAATAAAAACAGACTCTTTCAAGAGTATGACTAAAGGCTCCTTCTTTGGGAAATTTATCAAGAGAGTCTCTCACAAAAACGGAAAACTGAAAAGAAACAGCAATTATCAAGCCGCTGTTCAAAATGAGCACCTGCTACTGCTACTGCAGAACTACAGGCCCATCTCAAACCTCCCATTAATCAGTCAGATTATTGGAAAAGCTGTGTTTCAACAGGTTGAAGCCATCTTAACTGTGATCACCTGCTTTGATGTCTTGCAGTCAGGTTTCCATGCCAACCACAGGCAGAGGTGTCCCAAGTATTAATGTTTATTACTCCAGTAGAAGTATAAATCCTACTGTTTCAAAACACTTCTGTAGAAGTTAGAGGATCAACTTACGCTTTTTACTCCGGTAAAACTGTATCAGTACCATTTTTAAAACTACTTAAAGTATTGAAGGAAAATTAATGCAGGTAATTGGTAAGGATAGAAGCTTTACTGCATTACTCTATTAAAGGAAAAACATTCTAAAATTCTCAATGATTATTCCTTAAACTTCATTTTCTTGGTTTTATAACTAATGGTAAGAGTGTCAAATTCAACTTTGCATCATCTATAAAAACTATTTATTTTGCTATGTGGTAAACAACAAGTTGGGGCAGCACAGAGTCCAACCACAAATAAATTAATAGTCTGAATTAAACTAATTATTTAGTTTTTAATTCGTTTTTTTAATACCAACAGGGCATGATGAAAATTAGCTTAACGGAAAAAAAAACCAATGAGTCTATATATAGAATGTAAGGAGTATAAGTAAAAAGTTGCTTAAAAATAATTACTCCAGTAAAGTATAGATAGCCAACATTTCTACTTAAGTAAGGTAGCAACTTATTTGTACTATTTGTAATACAATATGATATTATTGGACCTCAGTCCAGTGTTTGATGCTGTTTATCACTGGATTTTATTAGAGCGTCTGGATAACTGGGTCGGCCTTTCTGGTTCAGCACTGGACTGGTTCAAATCCTACCTGAAGGGCAGGGACGTCTATGTGTCAGTAGGGAACTTTGAATCAGAGACCAGATAAATCCCATGTGGGATTCCTCAAGGCTCCATTCTGGGACCCCTCCTATACAACATCTACGTGCTCCCCTTACCTCAGGTTATAGCAGACAATTAGATCAGTTACTATAACTATGCAGACGATATATACAGCTTTATATCCTAAATGGAACCAGGTGACCATGAACCCATCAGAGCATTGGCTAGATGCTTAGAACAGATCAATGTGTGGATGCACCATAATTTTCTACAACTGAATAAAAACCAAACTGAGGTAATAATCTTCGGAACAAAGGAGCAGAGATCCAGAATTAGCTCCCAGCTTCACCTACTACAGCTAGAAACCAATGATTATGGCTGAAATCTCGGTGTCATGATGGACTCAGACCTGAACCTTCAGAGGCTCATAAAAACAGTTACCGTACTATGTCAGCCTTTTATCAGCTGAAGAACACCCAGGATTAAAGGACTAATGTCCAAGCACGATCTAGAAAACTCATTAATGTATTTATCTTTAGTAGAATTGATCACTCCAACAGTGTCCTCATAGGTTTGTCTCAAAAGTCCATCAGAAAGCTGCAGCTGATCCAAAACACTGCTGCCTGTGTTCTCACTAGAACTAAGAAAGTAGAGCACATTAGCCTGGTTCTGAAGTCCTTCCACTGGCTCCCTGTAGCTCAGAGAATAGACTTTAAAATCCTTCTGTTAGTCTAGAAATCACTGAATAGATTAGATCCATTTGGCCAAACACATCATACATAGATTCAAACACTTTGGCCCATAATTTTACAGATGTGGATAAAGCCAAAACACATAAATTAATTTAATCAGAAATATTCAGACAGAATTTCTGTAAATGAGATTTAGTGTAAAAAGGACATGGCAAAAGTGTTGCAAAATTGTGACTGGAGTTCATCTGATATAACTTAACCCTAATAATCCTGCTGAAGCGCTTTAGAAGCGTCTGTCTCCTTAAAAAACAATCAAGTACGACAGCGACATGAGCAGACTTAATGTTTTTTATCAAAAGTACAGAATTAAACGGAAATTTGAACAAAGTGTAATCTAGTGCAAATCATATCTATATAAACTAAATTTGGAGATCTAGAGAAAAGAAATCACTCAAATTGACATAATTAGATTCTATCAAAGGGACCAGACCAAATAAAACTTA
>NW_015150651.1:575429-593789 GCF_000732505.1 Cyprinodon variegatus
TTTGTTTTCTTTTTTTTTTGTTTTCTTTTTTTTTTTTTTTTACAGCACTGGTGGTTAGTTTTTTCAAGAGTAAGAGGAAAGGGCGTTTGAGAGAAGGGGAGAGACATAAGTAGTTGTCTTCAAATTTTTGAGGTTTTTTTTTTTTGCTTCTTGTTCAAGTCTGAAACTGTGCGTCTGCATATAACTGAATACATTTGGAAACAGCAAAAACAACTTAAAATAAGCCAAAGTTAATTAATAACCAACTAAATAAAAATTAATAAAAGCAATGTAATAAACCAAATAAGATGAGCTGAGCGTTTAGCACCAAACAAATATTATATTAAAAAAAAGGTTTTAGTTTCTAAACTTTATATTTTTTCAGGAAGTTTCTGATTAGAAAATAAACTAAAACCAAAATTCAATCAGAATCCTAAATAGTGAGGTAAATCCCTCAGTCTCTGCTTTGTGTATGCTTCATCACCACGGTAACCGAGCCATCACCTGATGGATCCCGGTTAGGGACTGCAGAAGGTCTCAGGCGGCCCCTATCCCCTGACTATAAGCGGCCTTTATGCACCACAAACACTTCCCTCTCCTGCAGCAGAGAAACTCTGGCAGTGACAGCCTGGTTTAATGGCAGAAAGTGAGGCATCATCGCTACTGTTTGTCCTCACAGAACCACAGCATGACAGGCCAGGCTCCGGAGGGAGAGCGGTCCCCCCACAACCTGTCAGTGAAGACCACCTTGGAAGAAGAGATCGAGAGAGCTGATAGTAAACTAAGCAGGTAAGGAGAACCTCCTCTGATGGCCTAAGGAGGGATTGAGTTATAATAAGAGTTTGTTTTAATTTTTTTATTGCTTTGACCCCAGGGTGCCATCTGTCTGGGATGACACGTCCTCAGAGCTGCAGAGAGTCGCCACTCTGGACCCTGATGGACGCGCTTCAAGGAGTTCCTTTCAAAGGAATGGAGCCATTTCAAGGTGAAGCAATGATGTCCAAAAATTCAGATCTCCTTTATTCAGATCTCCTGTTCTGTCAGATAGCTGGTGAAGATTCTCAGTCATCCAGGTCATAGTCATACAAAAAAGGTTAAAAAAAACAATCCACTGAACTTTGTTTCTAAGTTAGAAGATGTTTCACTTCTCATCCAGGAGGCTTTTTCAACTCAAAATGTCAGAAATAACGTTGCATTCGAGTGGACAAACAAAGCCTTGTTGTGGCTTAGAAAACATGCAAATTGAACCAAAAGAACAGGTCCGCCCCTATGGAATGGGGGGTCGTTTGGCTTATTTGTAAGCCTGTAATAGCCCATACCTGACTATGTCTCTGAATGGGGGGGTCGTTAAAGGGAATTGCTGGCCTGGCTGAACAGGCGAGGTCTTCTGTTTCCATGTATGGGGAATTGTAGGTTCCACCCCCTCTGTTTAAGGTTGTTTTTTCTCTCTTAATATCGATGGCTTCCTTCACACCCCTTTCAAACCACCTGTCTTCTATTTCCAAAATGTGAACATTCTGGTCTTCAAACGAATATCCTTTATCCATAAGGTGTAGATGGACAACAGAGTCTTGTCCTGAGCAGGTCGCTCTTCTGTGTTGGGCCATGCATCTATGGAGAGGTTGTTTGGTTTCTCCAATATAAAGATCATATCATTCCTCACTCCATTAAACTGCATACACCACTCTGTTCATATTTGGTCTGGGGGTTTTGTCTTTAGGATGCACTAGTCTCTGTTTAAGGGTCTTGTTTGGTTTGAAATGTACTGGGATTTTGTGTTTGTCAGATAGGAACATCTAAAGGGTTCTTAGTCTTCATCAGACAGAAGAAACACATGATCATAATCCAGCTTCTGCACCATCTGATAAGGAGTCTAACATCTTCATTACGGGTTGTAGATTTGGACTTGAGCTTGTATCAGTTTTACTACTGAGTTTTGAATTTTGATTCCTATTTATGGATCCATAATTTGTACACATGTGTTTTTCATATTAAATAAATTAGTGATTGAGGAACAAATACAAGTTCTTGATTTGTGATTAGTTCTCATAGATTTATGATTTATATTTGTGATTCAAACTATTACATTTGAGATACATACTCATAAATTTATAGGCTTGTTCATTTTCGTTTTTTATTCATATGTTTGTTATTTATGTGATTCATAATCATACATTTGCTTTTCATACTCATGAATTTGTAAATTTTAATTGTAGTTTTGAAAAGTTATTACTTTATAGCTTTTATTCCTAACTTTTAAACTTATTCTAATCAAATTTATCAAGAAATACAGACATGTACACATGCATTTGTTATTGACAGTTATATTCCCACATACAGATAAAAGTTTGGGATGAGTTTCAGAGGGATTTTCTGTTGTGCACCCAGGTTGGTAAAGCTGGTTGTGAGGCTGAGGGAATGGGCTCACAGGAGTCTGGTGGAGGAGGAGCAGCGGCCTGACTCCTTCCTGGAGCGTTTCCGTGGCCCTGAACTGAGAACAGCCCCCAGTCGGAGCAGCATCACCCAACCGGACGCCAACGGCAACAACGCCAAGGGGATCCTGAGGTATCCCTGACTGCGAAAGGGGTTAAAATATTGAATTAGGTCAGAGAGACATCCAGTTTTATCTTCCTGTTTCTTCAGTTAAAGGTTTTGTGCCGTAGGCCAATTAATAGAAACATGTTATTTAACTGTAGATTAAAGTATTACAACAAAATCGTAAATGTATTCATTTTTTGAGATGTTCTCCTAGAATCTGCTTCTCTAAAACTTGTGTCTCTTTGTGATTATTTATTACCTCCAGGAAGAAGTGGGAACTGTTTGTTGTGTCTCCGTCTGATGACCTTTACTATCGCTGGCTGTTTTTCATCGCTGTGGCGGTGCTCTACAACTGGTTCCTTGTTGTTGCAAGGTATTATTATATTACTGTAACTATCGTTATGGTGTCTGGCCTGCAGATAGACAGTAGATGCAGCTATCTGAGAAATGCAGCCCTTTCACTGGAACACTGGATCATTTAACGGTCTCTACCTGCAGGGCGTGCTTTGACAAGCTGCAGGTGAGCAGCTATGTCTGCTGGCTGGTGCTGGACTACCTCTCTGATGCGGTCTACATTCTGGACAGTTTTGTGCGTTTAAGGACAGGTAACCCTTTAGAGATGTTAGTGTTTGTCTAGATTTAAGGTTTAAACACAAACAATTAGCTTCTTCAGTGCAGTCATTTCAGTTTTTCATTTTTAAACCAGCAGTTAAATGAGGACGTAGACACTTATGGAATTAAGATCGCATTCTTTTTTTATTATTTTTATTTCAATTAACAACTATGTGATCTACAACCAAATACGCAGAGATTAGAGAGACTAAATAAAGAAGGAAAACTAAATAACCGCTAATCCAGGTTTGCTTTCCATAGACATGGATATTTCTAGACTGCAGCATATGACTCTGTTTGGTGTGAAAGATGTTTTCTGTAAAAGAGTGAAAAAATTCACCTTTTTAACCAATTAACTCAAATAAATGTAACAAACTGAATATATCTAGATCTAGATATAAGTTTGTAAATATTTTCTGTTCACCAATGTATTGGTTTAGGTGGGAAAAAATAAGTGCGTTTTTTCCGATTAATGCTGGACAAATATGGGTAACATTTTTATAGAGTTCTTTAAATGATCTGTGAATCTGATAAAAAAAGAAAGAAGGCAGCCCTAATGAAGCAAATTCAAAGTGTTATATAGAAACTTTTACTAAGTTCAAGCTTCATGGTGTTAACGTGGAAATATAACATAAAAAATACTATAACTCTTTATACTTCAATAGATTTGGACCTTAAGCCTTCTGCAGCATTTTGTTTCTTCTTCAGCTTTTTCTACTGTTTCTTAAAATGCAGGAAATTATTTCTACTGTTGTAAAGAAAAAAAAAAAACATCCTCAGAAAATATGAAGTGAATTTTGTTCCAATGTTCTTTTTAGAGGTTTTTTTCTTAACAGATTTTATCATTTCAATTTTTTTTTCACATATTTGATATTTTTTATATTTATATATATATTTTTCTAATTTCTGTTTTTCAGATTCAGTTTTACTCTGATTTTCCCCTCTAGCCAAATACAAACCTTTGATTTTAACCAATAAAGATGTAGCTGCTGACATCCTGCTGAAGCTCTTTAGAAGCGTCTGTTACCTTGAAACACGCTTAAGTACTCTGATTATACCTAACAGCAAAACCTTAATGAGCAGCTTAAAGGTTGTTTTCAAAAAACGTATCATCTGGTTGCTGATTCTAATTTATTCAGTGTAACTGTAAACAGTTTGGATTTCTTTTTCATCATACATTTAATCAAAAAAGCATCTTTTGAACAGATACCTTGAGTTTTTATGTGATATATGACCTATGACATCACAAGAGAAAATTTTTGTTTTATTAATACTGAGAAATGTAAAACACTTTATTCGACAGCTAGATTATAGAAAATAACTTAAATGGTCAACAGACAAAGCAAATGGAAAATATCCCACAGCTGATGATTTGGTATGAAATGTCCCAGGCAGATGAACGACGACCACCTACTTTCACATCACACGTTTGCTTCAGATTATCCAGCAACTAGCATAGCAATCTGGATTTTTAAATATCTGACGAATTAAAATTCCTTGTTTGAGTAAAAAAAAGGTTCTTTCTCTGGTTAACTTCCCCATAATGTTGTTTTAAATAATTGATGCTATAGCAGCTTTTGGCCTCACAGATGAATGCTAACATTGCTAACAATGCAGCACCAACAGTTTATTTAAAAATTTGTGTCAGTTTAACCTGATCATGTTGTACTGGAGCTCTGAGCAATTGTATAAACAAAAATATTTATTATTTATAATAAAAATATGAAAAATAAAAAAAACACACATTTTGCTTCTTTCTAAGTTTAATTTTCTCTGCAGATGGAGGCTAACCTTGCCTATTCAATTGAATTTAAAAAAGCTTTATTAATCCCAAAGATAAACTAAATGTTGCAGAAACTCATTGGTTATTTTATTATCCAGGTGTTGATGCTGTAGGCAGGAAGGGTCTTCTGTAGAGGTCTGTCTTGCATTAGATCTGGAGAAGCCTCTGACTAAAGACATTCTGTTGTTGTTTAACAATCTGATGAAGATGATGATCTCTGTTATTGTTCTTTATGAAGAATTTTTCTTTGTGAAATGATCTCCAGAGGTTCTAGAGGAGTTCATAGAACAAAGCCGGCCTTCTTTATTAGCTTGTTGAGCCTTTTTAAGTCTTTAGCTGTAATACCCTAGCACACAATGGCAGAAGAGATTGCACTCTCCATGACAGATTTATAACTTATGTAGCCTCTTGCTGCAAACGCTGAAGGACCTAAGCCCCCTTAGGAAGTCCAGTGTGCTGTGTCCCTTCCTGTAGACGACTTCCATCTGTCTGATCATCCTTCTGCTTGAAGCCTGTGATCTTCTTCATCCCTGACCACATATCTCTGACATTGTTCTACTGGAGCTTGTTTTCCAGCCTCTTCCTTTATGCCTCCTTGCTTTCTATGATCTTGACCTTGAGTTTCTTCTGTATTCACCTCATTAACTCCCTCTCTAGGGTTGTTATTTCTTGTTGAGAAATTGCTTTAGATCACCTGATCCATGATTTATTAGTTAGGAAGCATTTCACTGTTCTTCTAGGTATGGTGTTATCTACACAGAAGTTTATGTAGTTAGTCACACACTCAGTCATTGCATTGATATCAATTTACCAAGATGATGTCTTACTTCTGAGATGTAGGAGTCCTTGACTCAGCAGCTGACAAACTGTTGGAACGTTGGCGATGTAGCAAAGAGTGGGACATGATTAAAACCTGTTACTGCCACAAATGCATTTGGCTGTTGCCTCTGTAGCTTAGCAACAAAATAACTGATAACATCGCATGTATCATCCGCAATGGCAGAAGCCCTCCTTTCCCTGGGACAGACTGGATTGGAGTAATCATA
The DNA here is from genome assembly GCF_000732505.1 of Cyprinodon variegatus. Lineage (NCBI taxonomy): Eukaryota > Metazoa > Chordata > Actinopteri > Cyprinodontiformes > Cyprinodontidae > Cyprinodon > Cyprinodon variegatus. The sequence goes on from NW_015150651.1 coordinate 581,388, forward strand.
GATACATATTGTGTAGAACTAAACCGGAGTGCAGCACATGATAAAGGTTAGAAAGAGACAGCAGTCCTGCTAAGTTCCTTCTCCGTTTCTGTTATTTCAGGTTTTCTGGAGGAAGGCCTCCTGGTGAAGGACCACACCAAGCTAAGAGACAGCTACATCCGAACGTTGCAGTTCAAACTTGACGTTGTGTCCATCCTGCCCACTGACCTGGTGTACATCTACACCGGCATACACACTCCACAGCTCCGCTTCAATCGCCTGCTGCGCTTCCCTCGCATGTTTGAGTTCTTTGACCGAACAGAGACACGCACCAACTACCCCAACATCTTCCGCATCTGCAACCTGGTGCTCTACATCCTGATCATCATCCACTGGAACGCCTGCATCTACTACGCCATATCCAAGTCTCTGGGGTTTGGCTCAGACACTTGGGTTTTTCCAAACATCACCAAACCTGAGTTCGCCTCCTTAACAAGAAGCTATGTCTATTGCTTGTATTGGTCAACCCTCACTCTCACCACCATAGGAGAGATGCCTGCACCTGTGCGAGACGAGGAGTACTTGTTTGTGGTCTTTGACTTCCTTGTTGGAGTGTTGATCTTTGCAACCATTGTGGGAAATGTAGGCTCTATGATATCCAACATGAACGCCACACGGGCCGAGTTCCAGGCCCGAATTGATGCCATCAAGCACTACATGCACTTCCGAAAGGTCAGCAGAGAACTGGAGACGCGTGTCATCAAATGGTTTGACTACCTATGGACCAACAAGAAAGCCGTAGATGAGCAAGAGGTGCTGAAGAACCTGCCCAACAAACTGCGGGCTGAGATCGCCATCAACGTACACCTGGAGACCTTAAAGAAAGTACGCATTTTTCAAGACTGCGAGGCCGGACTACTTGTGGAGCTTGTGCTCAAACTACGGCCACAGGTTTTCAGTCCAGGGGACTACATCTGCAGGAAAGGAGACATTGGTAAGGAGATGTACATCATCAAGGAGGGGAAGCTGGCAGTTGTAGCTGACGATGGCGTCACGCAGTACGCTCTCCTTACTGCAGGAAGCTGCTTTGGTGAGATCAGCATTTTGAACATAAAAGGTAGTAAGATGGGGAATCGAAGGACAGCCAACATCCGAAGTTTAGGATACTCTGACCTTTTCTGCCTCTCTAAGGATGACTTGATGGAGGCGGTGACTGAGTATCCAGATGCTAAAACCGTGCTTGAGGACAGGGGTAGGGAGATCCTGAAGAAGGAGGGGCTTCTGGATGAGAACGCAGAGGGGGGTGGGCTACAGAAGGAGGACACAGAGGAGAAGGTGGAGAGGCTGGAGTCCTCCCTAGACACCCTTCAGACTCGCTTCGCCCGTCTGCTGAATGAATACACAGACACTCAGCAGCGGCTAAAGCAGCGGATCACTCTGCTGGAGCGGCAGCTGAACAGAACCGACTGCGGGGCGGAGGCGAACAATGACACAGCCCCCAGCACACAAACAGCCAGTGACGATGACCCTGGCGGTCCAAATGGGTCCCTGGACAGAAACAACCGAACATTACAACCTTGATTGTTTAAACAACTCTCCTCTACTACCCTCACCTATGCAGGGTCACTTCAAACCCAGTACAAAAGCTCACATGACCAATGAAAATGTTGTTGCTAACGTCCAGCAGACCAATAGAAATGCATCTTTGCTCCTTCCTCCAGAGGAAATCCCACCCAGAAGTGATAAGAATGGGGTCTGTAGAACACAAGCTGAACAGATTACAATTAGTAGAAATATAAAAAATAAATAAAAACTGGAAAAAATAAAATCTGTAAAGAAATTTTTAAAAATATATTTTAAAAAATCAAATTAATAGATAATTAATTTGATATTTGATATTAATAGATAAATCTGAGATAACAGAAGTTGATCTCAAAACGTTTTTTTAATTGGAAATGTATTTAAAGTATATTTCTGATTTTTTTTGTCAGATTTTTTGTTTGGAATAATAATGCAACAATTTTCACTCAAAAAAAATTTTTTTTTTCCTTAAAAATTCAGAAGAATTATTTTAAGTGTCTTCTGTCCTATTGGTGAGGTCCAACTGAGCATGCGCAGTATTAATGTCGTCCCTAGCATGTTTCTGATTGGCGATATGTGGACAGCTAGCCAGTCGTCGCAGTGTTGCTGTTTTATTTATAGTGTAAAGAAATGAAAAAAAGAATACCCAATATGATGGCCCACCAGACTCAGATGAATATTTGTGACAAAGCTGATTTTAGGTTTCAGCTAAAATGAAGTTCAATAAATATTGCAGATTAAATGTCAACAAGGCAGAGAAAACAGACTGGAAAACCTGAACCTAATGAATAAAGTGTCAGTTTAAAGGGACTCTGAGGTTTCTTTTAATCCATCAGAGGATCGCCTGAGAACTTCGTCTTCGTTTGCATCAGCAGAGACGTTCAGCTCCCTCCTCATGTCATCTGTTGTTCTGCTCCCGTTCAAATGAACTCCTGCTGCTCCTCCAGGGAACCAGCGGGTCTAAAGAGATGCGGTGCTTGGCGACTGGATGTCATACAAACAACTCGCTTCTTTCAAAGAAACCAACTAAACTCACAGCTGTCAGCGTTTTCATGCCAAGACATAAAGAAAAAAGCAAAGTGTTGTTCCTTCCCTTTCAGTTTAGAACTTTAACCAACATCTAGAACATTCATAACCCAACAGAGTCCACCCAGTTGGACTGTTCCAGAGTGACACAGGGTGGAGGGATCAGGGGCAGAGCTAGACGGTGACCCCGCTGAGATCTGATTGGCCTCCTCAGATGTTTGATATGTCAGAAAACCAGATCATTTCAGTAGAGTATAGGAAAAGAACAGGAATTTAATAAACATTTTACTCACAAAAAAATAAAGTTAGCTAAATGTACCTTTAAGTAAAACATACTTTTCTGAAAGCAGAAAAAATGCTTTGTTTCATGAAAAATCAGCCACAAACTGTTAATCAATAACTAACAGTTGCAGTAAAAGAGAGGAGGGTTAAAAATCTTTTACGCCAACATTGGTTTTTATGGTAAATTGATAAAAGGCCTGAAGTTATTAATCCTTTGTTTTTCTTCTGTTTTTAATATTAATCCATTCATAAACACATTCACTCACTGATTCCAAAAAAGTTGCAAACAAACCACTGGACTTTGTTTTCCAAGTTTGAAGACATTTCGCTTCCCATCCAGGAAGCTTTCTCAATTCAAAATGTCTGAATTAGTGTTGAGTTCCAAGTTTTACAGAGTAGCCCAACAAAAGCCTTATTATGGCCTAGAAAACATGCAAATTGAACCGAAAGCAGGTCCACCCCTTAGTGATGGGGAGTCATTAGGGTTTTTGTTGGCCTGGCTGACCAGGCTAGATGTCTTGGTCCCCTGCATGGCGATGAGGATTGAGATGATAGTATGAAGGAATCATCTCTATTGCACGCGTTTGATGCACAGTTATTAACACGGACGTGACACTGACTGCTGCTGCATAACGTGAATTGTACATCTTGACACATAGCCGTCACAGTCAATTGAATGGCTTCCAAAGCCTTCACACTAGGTTACAAGCATCACCAGCGCCACTTACCACATCAGTAGGGTTGCCAGAAGTCACTGACTCACGTTTTTGAGCCCAAAAAATGTTCATAAACCGCCTGATTATATGAAATCTCGCCCAATTTGAACTTAAGTCTAATGATCTCTTAGGCCATAAATCTAAAGCCATCCTAAACAGCCAGATTGAGAAGCATCCCAACCTGGCAACAATGCATGTAAGACAGGAAACGTTAGCCTTTAGATGGAAAACCCCAATCTTGCACTGCAACATCTTTCTGCAAAATATTGTAACATAAATTCGCCAAATATAAGAGGAACATCGCAGTTTGGTTTAAAGAAAGCATTTTGCTTTTATTGTAATTAAGTGTGTTGCAAGTATTTTAAAGTTTGAAGAAATTGAAAATTACACCATATGCCAACCGTCACAAGGATGTGCATGACAAGGAAGGGCTATATATTCTGCATGCATCATTTAGGTAGTTAACATTGTATTACTTCTTGAGCTCATTGAGTTATTTACTGTCACAGGTAGGTGCTTTGGCCAGAGAGGAAGTGTTTGGGCTGGTATGATTTAAGGAGGGCCGGTCCTCACACGCTTCATTTAGGACCGGCCCACCGGGCAAATGACCGGTATCACAGATTACCAGTCAGAGCCTGGATGGACAGCAGAGTCTTGTCCTGATGACGTTGCTCTTCTGTGTTGGGCCATGTATCTGTGGAGAGGTTGTTTGATTTCTCCAATATAAAGATCAGAGCATTCCTCACTGCATTGAACTGCATACACCACTCCACTCAGCTTAGGTCAGGGGGTTTTGTCTTTAGGATGCACTAGTTTCTGTTGATGGGTCTCGTTTGGTTTGAAATGTATTGGGATTTTGTGTTTGGATAAAATCCTCTAGAGTTTTTCAGAGACTCCAGCAACATATGGGGTGTTTTTGTGTTTAATCTTCTCACCGTTATGTTCTGCGTCTTTTGGATTTCCTTGCTGATTTGTTTCTGTTCTTTGCGTTTTCCTTCTGTTTCAGTAGGGACATGCTCAGCCCAGTGTTGTAAGGTTCCGATGACTGAAAGTTTGTATTCCAGTGGGTGGTGTGAGTCAAAAAGAAGATATTTGTCTGTGTGAGTGGGTTTCCTATACACTTCAATGTTGAGGTTTCCATCTCCTTCCACGCTCACCAAACAGTCCAGAAAAGGATAGCTTGTTGTTGTTGGCATCCTCTCTGGTGAATTTGATGTTGTGGTCAACCGAGTTGATGTGTTTTGTGAAAGCTTCCACTTCTTTCAGCTGGATTTTGAAGAATGTGTCATCCACATCTCTAAACCAATGGCTTGGTGGTGTTCCTCTGAAGGTGTCCAAGGTGACACTGGAGATCCCATGGCACAACCATGCGTCTGTCTGTAAAAATGATCCTTGAAAAACTGTTCATTCACTGACATTTGCCAAGCTGAATTTTAGATTTTTGTGTCTCTTACAAATTACAAACACAGATCTTATCCCCTGTGCTCCTCACATGTACCTAATTATATTTGTTTTAAAACCCCTTTAGCAAAAGTTTCGGAAACAAACTCAAACTTGTGTCTGTGGAGCCCCTTGAGATAGCCTCACCCCCCTCTCCCCAAAGAAACAGTCTAGCTCCACCACTGGGTGAAGGAAGAAAAATACTGTGGGAATATTTGCAGGGAAGCTGGTCAGAGTTGGTGAAGAGAAAAAAAAAGCTTTTAATCTGCAATAAAATAGAAAATATTTCCCAAAAAATGTGTGTTTTTGCCCTAAATTAGAGTAGATTAGTAAGATTATCTGAAAAAAGAGCTGATATGTTTGGCATTGAAATATGATTATTAGTTACTAAGCACTTAAAAGGAGTACATTTTCTGATTTTAAACCTAAAACAACTTATTCTACTAAAAAAAGGGGAAATAGACATATTCCAAGAAAAAATGAGTCCCAAAGGGAAAATGACGTCCCACTGAAAACGATGTTTATTTTAACTTCCACCTCATGAATATGCATTAACCTGTTTAATAAAACCCAATGAAATTTGTTCATCTTTGTGCTTTTAGAATATTTTCAGTGGTGATTAAAAAAATTTTGACAACAGAAATAGGCAGTGATCAGGAAAAGGTTGCATATCGATGATCTGCAAAGCTTTGTATTCTTTAAACTCTGATCCACCGTCTGAGCCTTTCAGAAGGTCCTGCACTAACTTTCATCCCGGGGTTGTGAGGAAAGGGTCTCTGAAGTGAAAGGCTGGTTTGCATTCCAGGACACACATGAGTGCTGTTGATAAGAGGAGCTGGAACAATGAAGAGGCGGGAGCCATTCAAGCCATTTCCTCCAAAAAAAAGGAACTGATGATATCGAGCATCTTGAATCAATCTTCTCTCCACCAAAGCAGGATAATTAAATGTTCTGTTGAAAGGTTTCATTATGAGCCCAAATCTATAGACGCTGCAAATAAAGATTCAAAATAAGTTACTTTTTCCTAAACTCTGCTTATTTGCCTTTAATTGGAGCAGGTAAATAATATGATATGCCAATAAAATGTGTATTTTTGCCCTCAAAATAAGATAATTAGATATTATTTTCTAGAAATAAAATAATGGAGATGTGTTTTTGTTTTTTTTCTTATTTAAAAAAAAAAACACCTTTTTATTTGAAAAGTTGTCATACTTGCTTAAATCAATGGAGAATAAATAGACTTCCTTCTATTTGGATTTTCGCAATGCATGTATGACCTTCACCATTTCTAAAACACAAAAGATGTATATTTTCTGTCTTATGTGTTTCGTCATCATCCATAACACAACATTGTAAATAGTTGATTTTCCTAAAATAAATGTTAAACCTCAATGGGATGTCTTACTTGTGTAAAAGTTCCCATTTAATTTTCACATTTTTCAGAGAAAACTGGTTAAAATTTATCAAACATTTTCTCTCTTAATTAAAGACATGGTCTTTGTAAACTGACCAGGGAATTATTGATGTTTATTACTTCAGTGAAAGTAAAACTTAAGCTTTTTACTCCAGTAAAAGCGTAAAAGTACTGTTTTTAAAACTACTTAAAGTATAAAAGTAAAAGCAATGCAGGAAAAAATGATAAGGAAAGAAGCTTTACTGCACTACCCTATTACAGGAACATTTTTAACTTCCTTAGACTACATTTTCTTAGTTTTATAACTAATGGTAACAGGGTCAAATTTAACTTTGCATCATCTTGAACAACTATTTATTTGGTGAACAGCAAGTTGGGGCAGCACTGAGTCCAACCACAAGAAGTTGTCTGGATGCAACTATTTTTATGTTTTTTATTCTTTTGAAATACCCATAATGAAAATAAGCTTAAATGAAACAAAACTAGCAACTTTATTTTTAAAATGTAAGGAATAGAAATAAAAAGTTGTCTAAAAGATGATTACTCCAGTAAAATATCGATAGCCAACATTTCTACTTAAGTAACAAAGTATTTCTACTTTGTTACCTGATGCCTCTGCAACTGAAGGAATTTTTTGATGCAGCTCCAATTCAGAATAATATGTTTTAATTAAGTATTTGGTGTTTTCTTTATGGCTCAGTCTTTTAAGGGTAAGCAACCATTTTCAACCAGATTTCTTCATGTTTTTATTCACCTGTTTTTCTCTATTCATCATATTATTCCTTGTTAAATCATCAAATAGTTTTAAATCAGCTCTCTGATGACCTCACCTGGTTAAAAAAAGACCTCTGGGATCAAACGGGTCCAGCAGACACCAACTCTAATATGGTGGACAGGGGAGCACAGCAGAAGATAGTGACAGGAGCTGAGAGGGTGCTAGGAGTGTCCCCTCCTGAAATGCTGACAAAAGCAGAACCCGAGAGCTGCTACAGTCCTGAGGCATCTACTGCTGAAGGATCATATTTGATAAGAGAAACTAAAAGTACTGCAGGAGGCGCTCAGGGCATCTAAGAGATGGAAAATGGACCAAACCCCAACCAGTTCTAGTTCTACACTGACTTTATCCAAATAAGAGGTTCTTCGGGTCCAAGGCTTGAAAATAAAGTTACTTTAACATTGATCAAGGGTTTGGACTCTGTTTGAACTCGAAGCTAAATAGACAGCAGAAGTACAAAGCTGAAAAGGGAAAAATGATTTCACCTCCACAGCAACACTGAACCAGAAGCACGATAGTAATAGAGCGGGTTTGTATTAGGAGCTTCTATAAACACATCAGGCTTTCTACTTCTTCAGGTGAATAAATATATCTGTAGTTAACAGGCAGACCATCACAGCTTCAAGCATTTGGTTTAATTATGCCTTCTTTGTTTATTAGAAGGTCCTGTTTTATTTTAAATAAAATATTGAATATTTCATTTTAAAAAAAGTCTCAGAGTCAAAGCAGAGAAGATGGTGATCACCGCAAGAACCGATCAAAAAATAAGTAAAGATTTCCTTAGGGAAGTGTTTTGACCATGAAAATGCTCTTAAAATATGTCACATGGTGCTGCTAAGGTGTTGAGGTAGAGCTTTTGACCCATATGCCAGCTGTAACAGGTCCGAGTCCCGGTCATCCTGACCTTTGCCAAATGTCTCTCCCTGCTCTTCTAACCCACTTTCCAGTCGGCAGGCTTTGAAGAATAACAAAAATAAAGGCCAATAGAACCTTAAATGAAAGAAATGAAATATAATAATATAATATATATATATATATATATATATATCAAATGAGATGAAGTTTGTTTTCTTATTCTAAACCTAAATCAATATCATATATGACAAATTGTCTCACTAATCACATGAAATCAAGGTAGTTCTGGAGAAAGGGAAAAAATGTTTATGGATTTTTTTTCTATTTTTGGTCATAAATGAAAACATTCTTAGCGATTAAGTTTCATTCTCACGTCTTAATTATTCTTCATGAAATATTTAATCCGATTTTAATCTCAATTTACCAGTCATTGGGTGAGAGGGGCTTAGTTCAGGTTCCAGTGTAACAATAGGATTGGATTTCTTATTTAAAATCTTCTCAAACTAGATGATTTATCCTCCTGTTTTTTTCCATTTAGTTCCAGCTTTCATGTCTTTATCAGATTATGAAGGAAGGAGCTAGAGAAAGTCAGGAGCAGAAAGTAAAGATACGCTGAAGCACTGATATAAAACTGCTCCCAGTATTTCCATGTTTCATTCATTAGAAACTGGCTCTGTGCCTTTAAACGGTGGTTCCATCTGAAGAAACACCGAGTCACCTCTAGGTGGACCATCCAGGTCCAGGGAGTTACAAATCCAGCCCAGGTTTCCTTCCTGCTCACTTAACTAGATGATTTTAATAAAACCTCCTGGAGCTGCACATGCAAACAGTTGGAGCTGATCTCTGTACAGGATTTCTACTTCCTGGACCTGGATTTTCCACCTCTGCAAACAAACAAACATCCCACAGAATAAAAACCAGTCGTACACAAACACAGGTTTGTAAATAGATCTATATTTGAGGTGACAATTTAAAAACGGCAGCTGAAAATGGAACGGCGCCACAGGAGCGCGCCGCCCAAACTACAGAAATCCAATGGATACAACAGTGTGAAAAGAAAGGCAGCCGTCTCAGCGAACACATCGTTTAAACTGCTGGACCAAGCTGGAATCATCCAGAACGTGGAACCAGTTCCTCTGATCCCTGTAGAAACCAAAAACAATACTGCCCCCCCAAAAATATCTATTGATTGAACGTAGAGAAAGAGCAGAAACGATGCAGAGCTGTACAGATCTAGATAGATCAAAGCGTGGAGGCTGCGCCATGCTGTCTGCGCTCTGTGATTGGCTGAAGGTTTCCTCTAGGAATTAACGCATCCTCATGTGCAGGCTGTGTTTGGGCCCGTCCACCCGCTCCAGCTTCTCAAAGTGTTTCCTGGCGTTACGGATGTTGATGAGAGTCGCTGCAGAAGCTGGTGAAGATAAAAAAAAATTAACATTAAATCAGAAAACATCAGATCTTTGAAACCATCAAAGAACTTCTTCCTGATGACCAAACTGATTTTCTTCATTCTAGCTGGAGGAAGAGTGGTAATTTAACTCAGGTCTGTGCTTTGACTAGGCCATTCTGAGCAATTTGCTCTGATGAAGGTGAACCGCTGACTTTCATTCGTCGTCTCTCACTAACCTTCCCTTTGGCTGCTGAAGGAAAGCGTGCCTAAAGTGTCATTTACTGGGACGTGTGGCGTCCGTTTTTTCCACCACATTTGTCGCCAGAAATGATGAAACCGCCAGGATGACAAAGACGTTTGTTCGTGTTTTAGGAAGCAGATCACAGATATGAGTCGTTCTAGGCTCTTATAAACAAACCCAGAACAAACATGGTGGAAGTCAGTAACATCTCTGTTCATCGGAGATCAGTAGAGCTTCACATATTTTACTCCTCTTATTAAATTATCCTAATAGTTTCCTCTTTTTTATATTTTATAAATATGTTTAATGATATGTAAGAAAACTGTTTTTGTTAATTCTGTCAATCTAATAAAACTGGAATAAATACTTTTTAAAAATTGACTACTTTCTTAATTCAGCATGTTTTAAAAACATACGCAGCCCTCCATGTTATGAAATGATCCTCCTGATAAAAAATAAAATGGCCTCTTATTAATTAACTTGAGATTAATTCATTAATCGCCAACTTTCACCCCCAGTCCCGGACTGATTGTTTGCCATTATAAAAGCCAAGGGCGGTGTTATTTAACACTAGAAGTGTGAGTTAAAACGCTCTTCTTAAAATAAATTTTAAATTTAAGGGATGGACACATTTCTCAAGAAAGGTCAAATTTTAAGTTTCCAAACTCTGCAGTGAGAGTTCGATTTGGGAAAAAAAAAAAATAAAAAAATGATGATTTTTATCTTCAAGTACAGGACGACTATTTAAAAGAGATAAGCCCAGTCCCTCCAGGTAACGAAATCAGCACAAGTGATGCATATAAAACCAAAAGTAATAAAGTTATAATCAAAACTGTATAAAGGATTAATAGTTAATAGGAAAACCTTAACGGCGTATAATAGGGACATATGGGTGAAGGAACTATAGGAGGGCATAAATGATGACATGAGGGAATCCATCTGTAAATCCCAGGTTAACCCTACTAGTTCTAGGAATTGGCAAAGTTACTGTTGGATAAATTTAGTCTGGTTCTTTATTACTCCAGAGATAAAAACTGCATCCCTGTCTTTAATCTAACCCTGATGGAGACTGTGAGGAGAACAGGATGGTGGTCATGCACATTTCTTCTGGCAGTGCAGCAATTTGTCCCAAATTTGGGAAAATGTTGGGAAAAGAATTTAGAAGATACTGGGATACAGCCTCCGAATAGGTAATGTAATGGGAGCAGAGATTCAGAAAAAAGATCTTTATTTATTTTAAATTCTGTTGGCAACAGCAGATGGTCCAAACAGGAACCCCTACAGGTAAAAACTGGATGGATGCTGTAGAAGAAATTCACCAAAATTGTTCTGTTTGATATTATTTGCACCTTTTGAAAAAGAATAAAATTCAAGTAAAAAAAACAAACAACTATTTTCATTTTGTCATGATTCTATCATTTTTTTCCCTAATCTTGAGCTTAAGAAGAGGATTTTAATGACGACCACCATATTTGTTACGGATTTGATTCGTTTCTTAAAACCAGGAAGAATGATTGTAGTTTGGGTTCGCGTCTCATATCTATTTCTATTTCAACAAAATAAAACTGAAGGAACATCCCCAGAGACTGTGGATTAGATGGTTTTAATCACATTCCTCCACCTGAGCCGTGGGGCTGCAGCTCCTCCAGGGTCACCCTTTCTTCTTAAAAACCAGGCCTGCTCTTCCTCTCACTTCAGTTTGATCTCTAACGTCAGTGGAATAAACTGAAGCACATCCACACTACTCACGGATAGAGGGGTCCGACATGATCACCATGACGTAAGTGTTGGAGGTGAAGACGTCAATAAAGGCGGCGAAGTTGGAGTTTCTAACTTCCATACTTTGGAAGGAAGCAGCCAGTTTACTGGAATCACAGGACAGATATGAAATCACAGAGATCCGGGGAGGTAGAAAACGTTTGACAGATCCGTTTCCAGGTCAACTCACCTACAGCTGAGCTTGAACTGTTTGATGATGTTACTGATCTTCTCGAACCTGTGAGCGTCACGCTGCTCTTTGCACTGGTAATGGGAGATCACCTGCAGGAGCAGATCGCACAGCGCCATCAGAACATTTTACCTTCCACAGTCCTGATCTAATGGAATGAGGTGGCGCTGTCTCTCACCAGGAAGGTGGCTCTCTCAAAGAGAAGGACTTCATCTGCTTCTATGATCTGTGCAAAATTTCTCAGGTTGGTCTCCAGCTGCTGGACGTTTGGGATGAGCTGATAAACTATGCTGGACCAGGCCTGCAAAGACACCAGAACCAGGTGTTTACAAACAGAGCCTGATTTACTGTTTGAATAAACCTGCTGGGTTGACTTACCTTGTACAAGGTTTCGTCCCAGATTGACGTCCTGAAGCACGTGCAAGCTAAAGGTCTGGATAGCCTCTTCAGATCTTCTTCACGCTCCTTAAAGATCTGAAAAAGCAGAGAGGATGCAATTCCTTTAGAAACCAGACCGTTAACAAAAACCTTGATCTGAACAACACTTCACGGGTTTAAAAAAAAAAAAAAAAAAAAAGCAGAAGATTTCTTGTGAAGTCAGCATAAGCTTTCAAGATTGAGTATACTGAAATGGTCTCATTCAAGCAGAACAAAAGCCATAAACAAACAGCCTGAGATGAAACTCAGGAGCTCCATGTATTAGAGTGGCCTAGTCAAAGTCCACACCTATTGAAAGTATCAGAAACTGCAGATCA
>NW_015150651.1:593799-630475 GCF_000732505.1 Cyprinodon variegatus
AAAAACCTTGATCTGAACAACACTTCACGGGTTTTTAAAAAAAAAAAAAAAAAAAAAAGCAGCTTTCTTGTGAAGGGAGCAGAAGCTCTCCAGACAGAGAAGACACAAAAGGTCTCCTTCAAGCAGAACAAAAGCCATAAACAAACAGCCTGAGATGAAACTCAGGAGCTCCATGTATTAGAGTGGCCTAGTCAAAGTCCACACCTATTGAAAGGATCAGAAACTGCAGATCAGTAGCGCACCCTCCAACCTGACAGAATTTGGGATTCCTAATTTAAACAGGGCTCAATGCTTTTGGCACAATAGAGATTCTTTTTGACGAATATAAGGATTTTTCTTTTTTTTCTTTGCACCAAAAGCAGAATATTGATGTTTGACGATTTCATGAGCATAAAGCTGCAGGTCCAGAGTCATTCCCTGACAGACTGACTGCATCCCGAACCGCCTCCTCACCACTAACCCTCCTAACCTACGCTATCAGTGTGACTCCCAACAAAGGGCAAGGAGTGATGCGATCATACTTTGGAGTTCCAGTTAGAAGACCAGCAGCTTTGTTATGCACCAGCTGTAAACGAGACAGCAAAACCTGAAACTGAGAGATGAAATAAAAGCAAGGATAACTGTTTCAAAGGGCTGCCATGCAGTAAAGGTTTTAGTTTTGCCAATTGTCTTAACTGATAAAAGAAAGATCTGACAACTTAAATCAATTTAAATCACTGTCCATCTTAAAACCCAACTTTGTGATGGTGGATTTAAAATATGGTGCCAGGGGTCCTAGGTCTATAGCAGCGGAGTCACTAGGTCCAAACACTATAACCTCCGTTCTCTTCTCATTGAAATGAAAAAATTTAGGACCAACTAGGCTTTAATGTCTAAACAGTTCAATGAGGACTTCACTGAAAAACCATCTCCCTGCTTTAGGGAGCAGGGAGATGTCTTCTCAGTATGGAACCGAATGGCAGCAAATACAGAGAAAAGGGGCCCTAAAAGTGAGCCTTGTGGGACTCCGTAGGATAGACTTAGACTGTTGATCAGATATAATCCGGTGTTCTGGATCCCTGCTAAATGATTCAGACGTGTTTTTAGAATATGGTGGTCAACCATATCAAAAGCTACCGTTAGATCAAGCAGAACTAAAAGCTACCAGAGTCACAGGCTGATAGAATATCATTAAAACTCGTAGCAATGCTGATTCAGTGCTATGAGGAGCCTTAAACCCAGACTGAAATATTTCAAGGAGTTCATTTTCCTCCAGATGATGTTTAAGCTAAGAGAAACAGATCTTTTCCAAGACTTTTGAAATAAATGTTACCTTAGAAATAGACCTATAAATGGACATCTCTGATGAGCTGGATTCATCTATTAGACCTTAATAACAGCTTTCTGTTTAAATAAAAAAATGTTTTTGCTTCACATCCGTAGGTTTTTGACTGGTTCTAATCTGGTTCTGCTGGCTGTTGGTCCACCTATAAAATCATCCTCTACCAGCTGCTTTGCAGACTGATACCTGGTTCTGTGTGAAAGCAGACCCACCTTAGGTTCTTCATCAACTAAACTCTCAGAACGTAGGAAGTACCTTTGAAACAGAATTTTAGAGCTTAAGTTGTGGATGAATCCGCTTCACATCAGATTCCATCTATAGTCTCCAATTTCCTCCCCATCAGTCTGTTTCTGTCATGCAGTCCCTGCAGAACCCTCAGTTCTCATGAAACAGGCATCCTGAGGACCTGCTGAGAGCTTAGATGTTTTTGAAAGTAAAGCTTTCACATCTCCTCAGTCTGACTTTTTTTTTTTTTTTATAACTTTTCTTATCTTATGATTATCATCTTATTTCAACTGTAAAAACTGTTCTATTATATGGTTATATTTTATTATTTTATTGCTGTTTTACTAATCTTATATAGCCGTTATCTCCAGTGTCTCCTTTCTAATCTAAACAATCCTTGATTGATCACTGTAATTCCTCGCTGTTTTGATCTGTTTTATCTGCCTGTTAGCTTGATTTGATCATCTCACTGATTCTGTCTCCAGAGGTTTAATGTTTTTCACCTCCCTAAAAAACACTCAATGTTACAGTTGACTGTAAGAAAAATGCTGAATGGGTGAAGTTCAGCTGTGCGATGAAGTCAAATAAAAGACAAATTTGACCAGAACGGTGGTGATTAGAGACACATCTGCCATTTCTTTACGTTTACTTCAGTTGTTAGATTGGCAGAAAGTACCGACGACACAACAGAAGCTGGAGGCGATGTATAAAGCTCACCAGATCCCTCTGGTCCTCCTGAACCAGGTCCATTTTGTGAACCAGACAGAAGACTTTGGCGTCGGGGGAGTTCTGCAAGATGGCCTCCAGGCAGGACTGGTAGTAGTGCATGTCTTTCTCCAGCTCACGGCTCTCGACGTCAAACACATAAATGAGGACCTCGACGTTTCGGAAAATGTTGTCCCTCTGGCTCGTAAAATAATTCTCCATGAAGGTGTCTTGCCTGGTGGGTAAAAAAGGATGAAATGAATCTAGTTTTTAAACTAACAGTGGAGGGGGTGTCAAAATGTTGCAAAGGACAGCAAGACTTTAGGCCTTACCCTCCACAGTCCCACAGGTTTAGGACCAGGTTGCCCAGAAAGCGAACGTGGGAGTGCTCCACATCAACTGGAGGAAACAGGACATTTATTTCATTTCAATTTGTAAAACATCAGCTACTAATGTTTAAGTGTTAAATAATTTGAGTTTTATCTTACTTGTAGCTCCAAGGCGGCGGGTGTCTCGAGCTATGTAATTTGCAAAGATGATGGACCTCATGCTGGTCTTTCCAGACCCGCTCTTCCCCATCAGTAAAACCTAGAAACCGGAAAACATCATTATGAGAAAATTATGGAAGATAAACAGCATTAGACATTTACACTGGAGAACCCAACTGTCTATGGAGTGTTTACATAAAGTGCTGAGGCAGTCTGGTCTGTTTAAATGTCAGCTGGGTGTTTATGTGAAGCCAACAACAGAAGGTAAAGACGTCATATTGAAAAGAAAGATGAGTGCAAAACTAATGCAGGGCCGCCAACTTTTCACCAAACCTTGGGGTGAGATTTTGAAATAGTTTGGACAGGAAACCTTGTCAGGGTTAGATGAGGACAGGTGCAGCTATAGGTTGGAGGATTCAGAGCCTTAAATTCAGAGGATTTAACTGAAACAAAGTGGCAAAATGTGGAGTTTTTATAACACAGTTAGTAGCGGTGATCTATAATTATGTGAAACATTTTCCTCACAATATACATTATTTTCAACATTCTGGTTATTTTTTAGAGAATTGCAGTAAAGCAGAATGTGCCCAACTAAAATACTTGCATCTTAAATATACTTTAAACTAAGAATTTCACAACTTTGTTCATTAATTATTCTCTGCAGCTCAAGTAAATAATGGGGAACTAATAAGCTATTACTGCATTACTGGCACTGATACAGGAACCAGTGCAATCGAAACCTATGCAAACTACACTGTGTATGAATATTTGGTAATAGGCGAAGGATTAAAAATCTTAAGTTATTATCTTATTAGTTTATTTTTTTTACAATTGACAAAACGGTTAAACAGTTCAGACCTTCTAGGAGGCTGTAGATTTGATAAAATCTCACAAATATAGGAGACAGCACTTCTCTGGATGTTTCAGTTTGGAAGGTTTGATGAAAATTAAGTTTTTAAACATATTCAATGGACAAAAATAAAGATAAATGAATAAGATAAGTAATAACAAAAGAAAAAAATCCCTGTGGTTTCTTCTCTATGAATCCAGGATAAGTGAGCTGTTCTGCACATCCTCTCTGAATGTGGTTGGTCTTTTATTTAGTGGCTGATCTTTTGAAAAATAAAATGCAATGGCTCCTATGGGTTTGAGAGGCAAACCTGGAAGCTTTAAGAATTAAAATTTGTGGGTTGGTTTAATTACTCCTAATTTCCAAAGGGAGATTATTAGTGTGAGAAATTGGGAATATGGAGTGAGAGTGAAGACACTGAGATGGGTGAGTCTCACTCCCAATGGGTGAGAGTTGACAGCCCTGCTAATGAGAGGTGAGGAAAGCAGCTTCACCTTTTTCTTCATGGCTGAGCTGGACATAACCCTGAGGAGACACGATGCTGGAGGTTCCTCTGAGCTGCAGGTCAGATGACTTGGGTTTGTTTCTCCTGCGGAGCAGTTTCACTCCGCTCCTACTTCCGCAATAAAACAATCCCACTGTTAAAACATCAGATCGGACAAACTATACTCTATAAACAAGTAAATTAAATAATCTCACCGACTAAGTTAATTAAATCTGTGTGTTTGGCTCCGGCTGCTCACTTTAGCTAATGCTAATCATGCTAACGAGGCTAGGCTACCAAAGTTAACGGCTAAGCTGTGCTGTTTAAAGTTTGGTGTCGTGTTTCATCCTTACCTCTAAAGGCCTTAGCGGCTACTGGTGTCCAGGGAAGCCCGGAGACACAGAGATATTACTCCTAAAGGACACAGTAACACACATCACTGAGAGGGGGGAAAAAAATCAGCTGCTTCCTGTTTACGCCAGCGTCACATGACGACCCAAACACTGTAATCCCTCAGTAGCGTCTGACAGGCTGACTGTAGTCCACAGTGGATGAGTTTTATAGATCAGATTAAGCTGAACATTTTTATAATAACTTTATTCAAATGCTAGGAGAGGATTTTAACCAGACAAACACATCAGGAAAAGGCTTATTATTTAGTCGATGTATTGTAATGTATGATTTATTTATTGGTCTAAGTTTCTCTTTTTAGTAAACTGCAGGACTTTTGTTTGCTTTTCTTTTGTTTGAGACATTACTGTCAGATCAGTTGTTCATGTACTGTTAGATTAAATGAAAGACTTTGAGAAAATAAAGTTTCACTGAGATTCGCTTGGATCCCTTTTTTCTCGACGTTAGATTAAAACAATGACTCATAAGCTGATCTTTTTGTTATATTTTTTCCATTTTGTTTTTCTTTTTGCACCAACAGCCTCATTACTATACGTATTCAAATGTATTTTTGGGAATGTGTTAAGAAAACTGTATTCAAAGACACTTAAAAATACATATTAGTTCATTTTACCTATTTATGTGTACATGTTGTACTTTTACTTGTTATATTCTCTTGAAGTTGGAAGAAATTTTCTGATATTATTTTGTTGAAGATCCTCTTTGTAAATTCCTGAAATTCAGATTTGGTTGAAAACGGTTTTCCTTCATTTGAAAGACAGACCTTTAGTTGAAGAGGTCAATAAATGGAGGAACACTTCATCTTTCCTTCGCATCATCATTTATACAACAGAAGTAAACTAATATTTCCCTTATCATGGTCTTTATTAAGTCACAGATTTAAATGTTCTTAATTTCCATCAGAAATCCAGAAACTCCATTCATGATCTTCATATTAAAGTCTTGATTTCATTTAAAAGTAAACTTAATGAAGGTCTTTTGGTTAAATCATAGATAAACGTATCAATAGGAAGTAGTTGAAGCAAACTGGTTCGGCTGTGGTCATAATTCATTTGTGCATGTTGTTTTAAATGAGCCATTCCCTCTTCCAAACCGCAGCACTTTATTTGACCAGTAAGGAGGAAAAAGACAATTGAATACATGGCTCCAAATGAGCAAAACACTATTATCTATATCTTAAAAACATACAAATATAGAAATAAATAAACAGAGAGATGGATGAATAAAAAAAGTGTAGTCATCCACAGAAAAAATAGAAGAGAAGCTTCAGTTCTGACTAAGAGGGGAAATAAGAACAAACTAGACTTTGTGGATGAGGCTGAATATGAAAGAGCTTTATAATTTGCAAAAACAGCAGGAGTTTATATTCACAAAGAAACTGACTTTTTAAAACACAGCAGGGTAACGAATTATGGACAGAAACAGAGGGATCTGACTCAACGTGAGATTAAAGAAAAAAATAAAGATGACTTTCTTGCTGGGACTGAGTGGAGGAACTGGGCCCAGCGTTGGTTTGTCTGTCTGCAGGACAGATCATGTCTGATGGAGGTGATGCTCAGCAGATCAAATGTTTGACTGCAGCCAAAAAAAAAAAAAGACTAAAGAAATTTGAACTTAACATGTTAATAGGAAGGGGAAAAAACTGACATTGTGTGGATGGAGGAAATGAATCAGAAACATGAAAGTTTTTTATAAACAGAAGAGTTTCGATTTAAGATAAGTAAAAACATAACAGAACCACTCTTTAAATATGGTTTTATTCTGTAGGTATCAAGCTTCCTCTACTGAGTCTGATTCTAAAACAGTGCTTTAAACTAAAAATGTATTTCCTCTGTATTTGGGGGGATTTTTCCTTCCAAAAGTGGATCGCTTTTAAAAAAAAGAGGCAGACATAGTTTATCTGAGTATTATAAAACTTTATTGTTTGTTCTCTTAATTTGAACCCTTCCCAAACAATGAGAGGAAACCCTTGGAAGGCGACGTAACCTCCCAGGACCTCCTTCACCACAAAGAAAACAGAATCAATCAGAAAAGAGGTCAGTTCATCAATGGAAGGGGTAAAGATCAACGCGAAACACATCCCACTTTTATACAAAACCTGGAGAGCATTTCTGAAAATGAAAGATAAATAAAAACTCATAAATCTCCTTTTTCCTGTTGGGATTATATTTGAAGGGTTTATAAATATTCCTTTTCCTCCAGAATCAAACCTTTTATTCTATTAAAACCTTTCTGATTTCAATTTCTAATTTAGTAAACATTATAAAGCTGGAAATGAAACACCAAGAGGAGCCGTTAGCTTTAGGAGGAGATTATTTATGACAGTAGCTGCTCACCACACAGAATATGTAAAAAAACAAAGAGGGAAAATATGTTTATATTCAGGTAGTGTGTATCAGTAGAGCTCTGGGTTCCGGTTCTGCTCCACAGCACAGGTTCTTTACATCTGGTCTCGGAGCTTGGCGAGCCTATGGGAGAGTTCGTCCTGAGAACAGAAGAGAGAGCGGCTTTTATTTGGCTCCATGTTCAGGAGAATAAAGGTGTTTTTTTTTTTAAAGCAGTCATGCAGCGGTACCTGTTCTGCAGAGGCTACGCTGGTACCCACTGATCCGGTCTGTCCTTGGGGGAGCTCCATGTTCAGGTCCAAACTGAACAGAAACCAAATATTAACCATTTAACCCATTAGACTGACCAAAACACTTAACTTACAGGCCAATAAACTATCTTTCCTTCTTTCAAACGTTCAGTTTAGTCAACTGGACGGAAAGTTTTCAGGAAGATGTTTCGCCTTTTATCCAACTAAAGAAGCCTCTTGGATGAGAGGAGAAACGTCTTCTGGAAAACTTCCCATCCAGATTTCCTCAACTGAACATTTAAAGCTTGACCATTAAACACTGATCTGTGGGGGTTAAGGACTGGAAAGAGGAAGGTTACCCTGCTTCATCTGCCATCTCATGCAGCAACGAATCCACTTGGTTCTGAAACACACATGGAACAGGTTGGATTGAAGCAAACGGTTCTGAAACGGAGCAGCAGAAGGAGCTGAGAAGAGGAAGTCACCTGTGGCGTGGTGAGCGTGGTGGTGCTGCTCATGGTGTCCTCCATCTGGGCCGTCTGAACGTCCAGAGTTTCAAACTGATGCTCGAATTTGTCCATGAGAGCCGAGATCTAAAGGAAGAGAAGTGGGACGCTTTAAAGCCTGACGACCCGTCCAAAGGTGAAAACACGCCCCCCGCCCCGCCCCATACCTTCTCCAGGTTCATGCTCTTCAGGGTGGCGTCCATGCCTTTCACCACTCCAGCCATGGATTTAGTGACCTATGAGAGGGAAGCCATTAAAAGCCGCAGGTGGATCAGCCACTGACAGGAGGTCAAAACACGCCGTACCTGGTTCATGGTGACCGCCGTCTGGACCCTCGCCGCCACCGCGTCAACCCGAGCGCTCATCCTCAGGAAGTTCACCGACTGGTTCTTCTGTCTGATGGCGTTCTCCGCGTGGATCCGGGCCACCTCCATGTTCCCCTTCTGGATGGCCTGCAGACAAAGGAGAGCTTCGGTGAAATCCTCTGACATCCGCGGCCGGCGCAGCGGGACAAACGCCACCTACCTTCTTCACTTTGGCCTTCTCAACTTTTTCCTCTTTATCACATTTCTTTGCGTTTCTCTGGAGCTCTTTGGCTGCAAACTTTAGATTGAAGAGATTTTCTGAGAGGAGAAGTTAAGGAGAAACAACAAGAAGCAAAGGAACCAAACCCCTCAGTCGAGCATAGTCTCCACCCTGAACATGAAAAACACTCATAAATTGGTTTATATATCAATAATTAAAAGTATGTTTGTGTTTTATATTTTCTATATGTTTTTCTTCTAGCAATTTCTTTCAAATGCATAAAGTTTATACTAGCTTCATAGACGGGTGCAGCCCTCCTGTTTATGCTGACGTGCTTCAAGCCTTTCTTTGTGTCATTTTTGCATAATATATAAAACCATCAACAACTAAAACCTGAACGGATCATACATGAGCATAAACAGTTTAATCTGCAGAGGAGGCCGATGCAAACTTAAACAGCTTCAGAAGAAAAACAGTATTCTCAGTCAAAGGCATATTTTAGAATAGTGTTGTTTAAAGTGGCTGCAGGTTGGAGTAGCTCTGCTAGCTTGCCTTGTTATTCTTTTTAAGAGAACTTGGATTGCTCAATTTTTGGATCAGAGTTTCTTTTTTCTGATGTTTTTCGCATCTGTTGATGAATACTTTGAAACTGGAGGGATTTTCACTAATATTTTTGTCCTTTTAGATACTTGTTATGGTGCGTAACCACAGCAACCATAGCAAGTTCATTTTTTTTTTTACACCCAGGAGCAGCTCTTTACCATCTCTAAAGCTGAAACAATACATCAGTTACCTCCGCAAGTACCAGCTGAGTTGAAAATGAAACACCAGGGATGCAGAGCGGGAGCAAAGAGAAGTGAGAGGAAGAAGAAATTTAAGCCATCTCTTCCATCAACTCGGACTCAAGCGTCTCTCTGCTAGACTTTCTGGCCATACCAGCATACAGATTTAAAAAAAGACTGTGAAACTCAAATGAGTAACTCCTCTAGAACCTCTGGAGATTATTTCACAAAGAAGAATTATTCAATAAGAGAAGAAAGTTGTGGACAATAGTGAGCATTCTCTTCATCAGATTGTTAAACAACAAGAGAGTGTCTTCAGTCAGAGGCTTCTGCAGATTCAGAGCAAGACAGACCTCTACAGTAGATACTCGTTTAAAAAAATAACCTACGAGTCACTGCAACATTTAAAGTTTTGTTGTCCTGTTATATTCCTCTACAAAAAGACCAAAAACCACCTGATCCTGATTAAATCCTGTTTTATTCACCAAGCGTCTGTCCTGATGGTGTTCAGACCCTTTTGGAGCCCAAGTGTAATTCCAGGTCTAAGCAGACATAAACAGATGTGGCGCCATCTGCTGGTAGAACCACAGAACTACCAGAAAGCAAAGCAGGATGATGTTCAGGTTTAAACCCTAGATGTGGATATTGCTCCATTTTCCAACCAATACTATGATGCTATCAGATATAGATGCTAATGATTAGTTTCATCTCTTTCAGGAATCATATTAGTTTAAGCAGAGTTCCCCTTTTGTCAGGATAAAAGTTATTATCTTCATTCATCACCAGGTTATAGGAAGAAAATAGGAAGATACAGAACAAAAAAAACAGAGATAATATTCTTTATAATCCTCCTCTAAAGGGCCAGGCTGATTAAAGGGAACACATCTGTCCACGGTCGTGGCATTAAGAGCAGCAGGCCACTTAAAGCAGGGACTGGACATCAAATATCCACCCGATCAGATAGATGTCACTGAGGGATATAACTGGATTTAACTTCATTCTCTTGATGCTACAACATGAACGACAGCTCTAAAACCTGAATACCATTTCTCTGCAAAGCTTAGATTAAATCAGCTTGAATTTTAAGTCAATAATTTAATCAATCAATCACCGACCAATCAATCAAATTCATAGCATTCTTTCCCAGCAGTGCTGTCACTGATATCAGCATCAATAAGGATGCTTACCCACGCATCCATCAACTTAGCAGTTACATGTAAACGCCTCGGCAGCTCGAGGTCCTCTTCACTGAACACCAACATCCAGACTTTATACCCAGCCCTGTTCTAGTCTCATTTCTCATGAAATCAGATATTATTCAGGTTTTTTTATTCTGGATCTTGAACTATTAATCATTATTTCTAAATTTAACTGCATTTCCCTGACCCCGACATCCCACATCCTCGGTATCCGCCCCCCTCCGTTTCAGACTGCCTGCAGCCTCCATGGTTCCTCCCTTCTCGCTCTGCTACAACTTCCTTTGAGCTCCAGGAGAGCATGCGCTATATTATTATTATTTAATTCATAGCAGCAAACCTGCGGTAATAAACGCTTACTTTAATATGACATCATTAAAACGTCCAATCAGCACCAATGCTTTGATTGGTTAATCAAAGCAGAAGGATTTTTCAGGCTGGATTCTGTAGAGTAAATAAATTAATGTGAAAATCTATCAAAGAACCACTTTACATTTTTCTTCCTGTTATTTATGCAGCTGAAAATGTACAATATTTTCTGATGGAGGCAAAATATTTATAGGAAATAAAAATTTCTATCAAAAAAAAAAAAAAAACCTATTTGTTGTCTTTAAATGATGATGAGGAAACCATTAAAAATGAACGTATGTATACATGTAATTATATAGAAAGTAGATTTTTAATCTTCATTTTATATTTTTCATTGATTAGTTAGCTAATCATTGCATTTCAGCGCCTTTAGGTTTTCTAAGCTGTTTCTTTAAATTGAGTGGATCGCATTGTTTAATTTATAAAATCTCTGATAGAGTAAGAAGGTGAAACTAAACCAGAAGGAATGTTTTCTAAGAAAAAAATCTTGTTGACTAAATATAAAATTATGAATTTAAAAGGTTTCGAGGTACCTATAGAGAAGAGTCATATCCTGAGATCTATTTTATTTGTGATCACAAAGTAGAAAGAAAAAGTTCAATCCTTGTCTTTATTAAATAAGTCATGTTGTTATGGTGACATTCCCGGATATTATAGGGTACTGCATGTATAGATAGAATTGTACAGCCATGATATTCCAAAACAAAGTTAAAAAACAATCCATTGGACTTTGTTTCCAAGTTTGAAGAAGTTTCAGTTCCCATCAAGGAAGCTTTTTCAATTCAAAATGTCAGAAAGAACGTTGAGTTCAAGGCTCTGTAGAGTGGACCAAAACAAAGCCCTGTTTTGGCTTAGAAACATGCAAATTGAACCAGATGAACGGGTCCGCCCCTTCGGAATGGGGGTCATTTGATTTCTTTGTTAGCCTACAATAACCAATACTTGTCTATGTCTCTGAAGGGGGTTGTTAGGTAGCCTGGGTGCCATTCCGAACTTAATCCCGCCCACAAGGTTTGAGGTTGGGAAGTTCGGTCTGGCATTGCACCATAGTAGCGTGAGTATTATCGCCCACTCTCTGGTGATCCAATCAAATTGTCAGGGAGGGCTTTATACGATGATGGACAGATGATCAGTAACGTGATCAACCACGTGACCAAAGCGCGCTTGGGTGACAACAACAATGGCTGCTGCCGGAGAGTTGAGGTGAGTAGATTCTGCTATTAGGTTTGTTCTAGAAGATATCGACAGCAAATTCATTTTAAAAGAGGAACAGAGAAACGCGATCAAGGCTCATCATCAAGGCTTTGATTTTTGTTGACAACAACTATGCGTGGCTTAACATACGTCACGCACTCCGTTGCTCTTATTGGTTGTAGGTCTATCCAATTGAGTGCAGAGGCATTTTTTTTCCTGGTTCGATCAAAACACGCCCCATAATCACAGCTCTATGGAGCAGTATCAGACTCATATTCTGACTAGAATTGAGTAGGACTACGTCAGGCTAGTTGTTAGGGGGAATTGTTGGCCTGGCTGAACAGACAAGGTGTTTTGGTCCCCTGTATGGCGTTTGGTCCACTCTATAAAGCCTCGAACTCAACGCTAATTCTGACATTTTGAATTGAAAAAGCTTCCTGGATGGGAAGCGAAACGTCTTCAAACTTGGAAACAAAGTCCAGTGGATTGCATTTGAACTATTTTTAGAATGAATATGACCTGGATGACTGAGAATCCTCACCAGCATATCCACGATGTTTGAACATTTTCTATATTTTCATTAATTATTATTATTTCATTCAGAGATCAGACTGAGATCTGATCTTTTATGGGAACATTTCTGATTTACTATTAAGAAATATTTGAAAATCCCTCGACTTTACATTTTTTCCCCTATACCATCCATTATGACGTCATTCAGCTCTGAGTATGGTCACAGCATGACGTACGTAGTCTGTCCACAAAAGAGCACTGATTAGGCGATAAACAAATAGTTGGACAAAACAGCTGATCTACTTATTATTATTGATTAATAACGATCAGAATAAAAGAGTAAAAGTAAAGGAGGATCCAGACATTTATCCTGAAAAACTTTAAATATCAGCTAAATAATATCGGAATAACTGGATGGTAACTGGGTAGTATTTATATCCAAGCTATGTGCGAGTTATTAGCTAACAAATGAAAACACAGTGCTTACTTTTAGCCTAGTTATGGTAAACATATAGTTTAAACACTTTTACACTGATTTCCCAGAAAAGATGGCTTAAAAAACATTTTAGGAGACTAAAAGTGGTGTCAGTTGATAACATAACTTTTTTTAGGAGAAAGTATCGCAGAAACCAAATGATTCAGTCGTTATTCTGTTTACCGATGTTAGCTCTGAGGCCTTGAACGCATCTCAGGCAAAGATGAAAGACCCCTGAAGAATTTCATCAATGTTTAACCTTTTAAACAGAACAACCGGTCAAACTTTCATCGCTTTCTAACGCAGGCAGGAACGTTTCAAACATCTGTGACTGATAAATGTCCTCGTTTGGAGGCTACCGTGTTGCTCTGGCAGGTTTAAGCCCCAGCCTTCCCCCTCGGTTCCCCGCAGCCCTCCCGCCTTCCCACCGCTCTGAAGGATACTCTCCATGCTCGGCATCTTCAGCTGCTGCTTCTTCTGACACCAAAACGGCTAAAGAAAAGAAAAAAAGTTGTTGAGACTTGAGCTTCTGTTTCGGTCGCTTCGCCCTCTTCCGCACTTCCTGGTTTCTGACCAAAATATCGTCTACGTCATCGTCACGTGGTATCGGTGTTCCAATTCAAACGTCACAGCTACTTGGCTTCGCCCCTTTCGCTCAAAACGTGAATGAAAAATAAATTGAAACAAACAAATAAAGAAGAGAAGAAGCAGATTGGGAGGAGAGTTTTGGTGTCTGTGGGTGTGAAGGAGTTAGAAAGGCGGCGGACGGCGGAGGGAGCTCCTCCTGGTCAGAACCGGGAGGAGAGGGAGGATGACTCACTCCGTCTGATGTGAGCTTCACCCCGCAACAGCTCGGCAGTGCGGCGGCGGTTCATCCCGACGTGTCCGCTCAGCTCCAAACTTTATCAAACTCTAAAATTTACCCCCTTTTTTCCTGAGGCCTTTTCGGGCTTTTCCTCAAACTTGTTTTTTTTTTTTTTTTTTTTGATCTCCCGGTAGTTCCACTGACCCGCGGAGTCGTGATTCACCGTGGATTTCGTGACGGCTAATTGCCATGGCAACAACACTGCTGCGCTGAGAGGAAACTGTCCGTTTTAACTTCATCTTCAACCTCCCAACAAGGTCGAGTAAACCTGTTGGATATTCATTTTTCTTTAATATTTTACTTTTTTTAAATTTTTTTGCTGATATTTGACAACCAACCAGGTGAGTTTTTAATGTCTGTCATTTTGGATAAACGCAATTAAAGCTTTTTTTTCTTAAACTTTGAGTTAAAAACAACAAATGCATTTGGATTAGATAATTAACGTTTGGATTCAGATCATTATAAACATGTTTAACACGGGGGAATAAAAGTGACCCCTGCAAGCAGACTCCATGTGCAGGTAGATTACACCAATGCAACAGCCCGCATGTCAAGTTTACGGGCGGATGGCTCTGATGCCACGTCAAAGTGGCGCATTTCGGGTAGTTTTTGCGCACATGGAAATAATCCAGGAGAGCCAATGAGTGACGCTTTGTTCAGCGGCTGTATGACTCATAGAGTCTTATCTATAAAGAAGCCAAGCGGCAGAGGAGCAGTCCTGCTGCAGGATGTAACCCCTGAGATTCACTAGAGGCTGCTGTGGGCCCCCAGTCCCTGCGCCCCGGGTGGATAACCTGCCACTGACAGGAAAAAAAACAACAATCCCTGTCTGACTGAGCAAACAGACAATCCTAGGTCATCCAAAATTTAATCTGTGTTTCTTTGATGCAACCAGAGGCGTAGCAAGAAAATCCTAATAGGGGTCAAAAGTAGGGTGGCCATTTCTATAGCACCAAAAAGGAGGACATTGTGCGGCATATCAATAAATTACTAAGGTGTACATAAGAATCGGGTAAAGTCACATTTATAGTACAATTCTTAGTAGTTTAAAGAGGATGCTTGTGTAGCTGAATAGAACAAAATATTAAAGAAATATATAAAAAAGAATTGGTTCCCAGCATTTGTATTTTACGGAAGAGGATTAGGGCCAATGGGGAAAAAAAGTTAACTGATTTTTAAATTTTATTTCAGTTTAGTATGGAAAAAAAGTCAGAATTCTGAGAAAAAAGTCAGAATTCTGAGATTAAAGTCAGAATGCGCAATGAAAATCCCTAAAGCCGGACATCTGGCCACCCTAGCCGAGAGGCACCAGAACCCATGGTCAATCTACACTCTTTCAACAGGAATGAGCACAACATCCAACCTCAATGAGCACAACATCTACTAATATTCACATTTAATTAATTTTTATGTTATTGTTAAAGTAGTTATTTATCTATGATTTCACTGAAGACTCATAGATGACGTGCAGAGGCACATCATTTTATCTTTAACACAAATAATTCAAAATTAAGTTCTGGAAAGAGCATGAATTCTGTGCTTATCATCTTTAATGTTTGTATATGTGCATAATTAACCACAGTGTTTCTGTTGTCAAGTAGTTGTTAATATATGAAAAATTTAAATGTTTAATAAGTTTGAACATTCCCCTTCAGAGTATTACTGTGGCCACTATCTGTCTTAAAGGGAAAAAATGGGAGGGGTGGCCAATGATTGGCTAAGGGTGACCATGGCCATCCCTGGCCCCCCATCTAGCTCCGCCCCTGGATGCAACTTGTTTTGTCTCGTAGAATAACTATAGATGAGTAAAATGCCTGAATATGTGGATGTCTCCTTTTTTTCACTCACTAATAAATCCAGATAAATTCAAACATCGAATCTTTTAACAATCACTTTAAAAGAGGAAAAGATCAAACATTTCGTTTGTTGTTTGTTTTGAGAAATATCCCTTTGGATTAGTAATCCACAACTTCCTGTCATCCCAGTCAGAGGCGCAGCCAGACATTTTTTATAAAGCAATAATCAATGTACACTGAGGGGCCGAAAATGGATAAGCACCAGAACCTCAGGGTCAATCTAAACTGTTCCAATAGGAAAATGAAGGAGCAAAACATCCATATTTTCTAAATAAAGACAAACTATACTTTCCTTCAGCCTTTGCTAACAAATAGATGCATATATTTAAACATCCATGCTTTTTAGATAAACGGTAACGTGGATAAAATTTCAGTTTTGAGTTCTGGGGCGAACATCTTTTCCATTGTCAATACTTACCTACTTTTATCAACAATCACCCTGCATAAAATTGATATTTACAAGTACTAATATCTACATAAATTGATTATTTAATAAGTTTTTATTAAAATAGTTATCTATGATTTCAGTAAAGACTCCTAGATGAATGCAGAGACACATAATTTTCTCTTTACCCCATAAAATGCAAAATCTAGTTCTGAAAAGAGAAGGAATTCTGTACTTACCATCTTTAATGTTAGTATACTGATGTTCATAATTAACCAGAGCGTTTTTGTTATCAAGTAACTATGAATATATGAAAAAATAGTAAGCAATATATGAACAATTAAAATGTTTTTAATATTTATTAGGGGGAAAACAATGGTAGGGGTGGCCAGACGGGTGGCCAATGATTGGCTAAGGGTCACCCCTGGCACCCCCATCTAGCTCCGCCCCTGATTACTGTGTATGAATATAAGCTTTTATTTTTGCAGCTGGCTGAAGCAGGATCCTTATTTATCTGGTCAGCATCACAATCAGCAGGATGATTAAAATCTCCAAAGCAAAGAGCGGCACACTGGTTTCACCTGCATGCTTTGAAGTGATGCCATAAAGTAGCATTTCCTGTCCAATCATCAGGTGTTCATGATTAATCATGATTATATTGCTGATGAATATACAGTCATATTTATAGATTGTCTAAATCGATGATCTATAGTTCTGTATAATATCTGCATTAAATAGGCTGAGCAGCTTTTCTTTAACTAAACACCCTGAAAAAATTCTGTGTTTGTTATATTAAATGTTTGCATGTTGATGTCATTTCTCTCTTTATACTGTCACTCTCTTATGGTTCATTTTCTTATGGTTAATACCAATTAAATTTAGAGAGACTGACACATCGGCTGGATGCTATGATTAATATTTTTTTTCTTATATGGGTATCGGCCGATATCTGCCTTCTGTGGCTGATTTATCAGCGTTTCTGCAGCCACAAATTAAAATCACGTGGAGCGAATGCATTGCAACTCTTGCAGTTTGATATCTATGTTCATATTTTGTTTGAAGTGTTGATAAATGTATTTTTTTTTTTTGTTTCAATTTAGACTTTTTTCATCTCTGTGTCATTTTTATGATTTGAATGGAGGAAAGAAAAGCAATATCAGCTCCTAATATTGATCAAAATAATCTAACCAGTCAGGGATCAGTTAGACTGATATTAAAATAATAAGTATCAGTCTAAAAAACCTCTATCAGTTGATCCCAAATTAAAATGTCAAGTTGGAAAAAACTGTTTTCTCTACAAAAACGTCTAAATCAACATAACTGAGTTCCTGTGGTCAGAAAATTTAGATTTTACCTTATTTCATATATTAATTTATCCTATTTACTCACTATAAAAGTTTTCACTCAGTCTGTTTCATCTGCAAGGCCTCACAATTCTCCTGCGTGAGGGTGTCTGCAGACCAGACACAGCTTCTTTCCAAAACAAACTAGATTCTTTATCAAGGATTACTCATAACATGTTACTGTTAACCAAAGTGTCTGTAATTTATTTAGGCTCTGATTACTCTCCATTGTTGTAAGTAAGGGTAACACACTCTGCCCAGGCAGAACGGGGCTGACTATAGAGCAGTAAGGGCTGTATGATGAACTGTTTTCTTTGCAAAGATATGAAAATAAAGTGCCGACTGAGTGAAATCCGTTGATCTCCGTTTATTTAACTGGGGTGAACAGTTGAATACTTTTTTCCCACTACAGTTCCCTAAAGGTGATTGCTAAACCAAGAGAAGCTTAATTCAAGCCTCAATTTTTCCCCTATAAATAAAAAACTAGAACAGAAACTAAATTCAAATTCATTTCTCAGCTCTTGGTCAGATCTTAAATCTTGAACACATATTTGCTGATTTCATTGATTTGAAGATATTAACCCAGATTCTGTTGATTCAGGATCCAGCCGACTCTACCTCTGTAGCTTCTGTGGTTCTGATTATAAGCATCCTTGCCTTATAACACTTCTACTATAGTTTATTTCTTTAAATCATGCATTATCACGATCGATTTAAGGAAGAGGATTAGGGGCACTTGAAAAAAGGAAAAAGAAAGTTAACTTATTTATTTAATTTGAGTTTAATATGGGAAAAAAGTTTTAGTTTTTGACTTTAATCTTAGAACTCTGAGATTAAAGTAAAGATAAAACATTTCAATTTGAAATTATTTGACTGCAATAAAAGATGGATTACTATAAGAGCATGTTAACAAATAATGTCAGGACTGATTAGGTTTCTATAGGGAGCTGATTGCTAATGGTTCTGAAATAGGAAGAAGAAAAAATGAAATAAAAAGGCTTTAAAAATGAAATGTAGTTTTCTGATGAAATTTTGCTTTAAAGAAGGTATACCCTGCCAATTTATTCAAACAATCCAAAAATTGCCCGTGAATTCCAGTGGGATCATGTTAGGAGGAAAACATCTAAACAGAGCTTATTTGGACACATTTTCTATATTCAAACCATTTTCATCAGATGGTCAAAGTGAGATGAAAATGATGTGTGTCCTTTCTTACAGGTGAGGGCTATGGAGCATAAAACCGAAAAGAGGTTCCACAATCTGACCCTAGAGCAGGTCCAGGCTCTCGACAAAGTTCTCACCGAGGTGATCCCAATCCACGGGCGAGGAAATTTCCCTACGCTGCAGGTGAGAGCCAAAGACATCATCCGCGTGGTTAAGGATCGACTGATGGAGAGGCACATCCAGGTTAAAGACATTCGCCTGAACGGAGCGACTGCCAGCCACATCCTGGTGAGAGATAACGGCCTAGGCTACAGAGACCTGGACATCATATTTGGAGTAGAGCTGCCAAGGCAGGAGGACTTCCAGGTGATTAAGGAGGTGGTGCTGGGCAGCCTGCGAGATCTCCTCCCTTGCGGGGTTAACAGGCAGAAGATAACCTGCCTCACTATGAAGGAAGCATATGTGCAAAAGATGGTGAAAGTGTTCAATGAGCACGACAGATGGAGCCTGATTTTACTCTCAAACAACCGATCTAAAACCGTGGGGCTCAGGTTCGTTAGCTCCCTCCGGAGGCAGTTTGAATTCAGTGTAGACTCCTTTCAGATAATACTGGATCGTATGCTGGAGTCTTACTGGGGGAGCGACAGGAGAGAAGAAGAAAAACTGGCTCTGAATGCCAGAGATTCATCTAAGCGAGACCACGGCAGAGAAGATGAGATACAAGAGGAATCGACGCTTCCTCAAGATGCTAAAGCAGATCCTCAAAGAGATGGAGCACCGGTAACGACTACAGATCCTCCATCCCCAGAAGAAGCTGCTTCCACATACGAGCTTCCAGAAAAAGAGGCTGAGGATGTAGTTGAAAAGCTGGAGGTGGAAGGACCTGAGGAGAACAGCTCACCTAAGGAGGAGGAAGACGAGGGTGGCATTGTGGGCGTTCAATCAGAGGAAGACATTTCAGAGGGGTTTGAGCTCTGTGAGGAAAAAGCAGAACAGAAAGAACTCTTTGATGGTGAATATCCTCCTGATGCCTCAACGGAAACCTTATTCCCCAGCACCAGGGATCAGCTGATTACACATTCATGTTCAAGAATACAGAATACGGAAGAGGCGTGTGCAGCAAACACTGAACAATCAGCT
Organism: Cyprinodon variegatus; assembly: GCF_000732505.1. Lineage (NCBI taxonomy): Eukaryota > Metazoa > Chordata > Actinopteri > Cyprinodontiformes > Cyprinodontidae > Cyprinodon > Cyprinodon variegatus. The sequence goes on from NW_015150651.1 coordinate 613,172, forward strand.
TCACAAGAAACTGCAATCTTTGAAAAAACAAAAACGTTAGAAATACACATCGAAACCTGCAAGACTGAGCCGCCTCCTAATCTTCAAGATCCCCACCATGAATACTCCTTTCCTCCCCCAGCTAAGAAAACCTGCAGCACATCGCAGGACATTGTGCCAAACTTCTACCCGTCTCCAAAGCTGCAAAGGAAAATGTCGCGAAAGCTGCTGAGCCAGCCGGAAAAGTGGTCCCTCCTGACGGACGTGTCGGATCTCACCACACAGTTCTTTCCTCCAATAGAGGTGGTGAAACCTCTTCAGCCAAGGGCCCCGGCACCGGACACTGTCCAACTTGGTGGCTCCAATCGTTTATGTCCTGAGTTAGAACAACTGAAGGGTACAGACGTTCCAACGGATCCTCCATACTGTCCAGAATCTATTCCTCAGGAATCTGTCAGTTCTTGTGGCCCTGTAGAACAAATCGTAAAGCCAAAACACTCCAAGAAGCCTCCTGATTTAAAGACTCAAATGAACCCAGTTTTAATGTCTCGGGTTACTGATCAAAGAACCGAGCCGGTTGAAACATTTCCAAACAGTCCATGTGCAGGAGGTGAGTCCATCATCGCCGTTGAAGCAGAGTGCATGTACGGAGATTTCGAGCAGGCGATGGACCACCTTCGCAACCGCCTCATCGCAACCCACAACCCAGAGGAGATTCGTGGAGGAGGTCTGCTGAAGTACAGCGACCTGCTTGTGAGGAACTTCAGACCCGCCAGTGAGACTGAGATCAAGTCCTTGGAGCGTTACATGTGCTCCCGCTTCTTCATCGACTTCCCAGACGTAGGTGAGCAGCAGAGAAAGATCGAGGCCTACCTCCAGTGCCATTTCGTTGGCAGTGAGGAAGCAAGCAAGTACGATTATCTGATGACCCTACGCCGCGTTATAGACGAGAGCACCGTTTGTTTGATGGGACACGAGAGGAGGCAGACCCTCAACATGATCACGGTCCTCGCTCTGAGGGTTCTAGGCGAGCAGAACGCCATCCCCAACACGGCAAACGTCACCTGCTTCTATCAGCCGGCTCCATATATCGCAGAGCCAATTTACAACAGCTACTACATCCCTCAGGCCCAGCCCTCACTCGTCTACCACCCGTACCCGCTGCACGTCCACATGCAGTCTGGCCTTGTGTAGCCATGGCGGCTCGCTAGCATGAAGGCATGCGTTTAGCATGGCGCTCTGCAATAAGAGCCACACACGGCGGTTTTACCAACAGGCAACAACAGTTGCTGTGTTGTTTAAAGTTTTAAAATCCTTCCCGCTTATAACAGATATGAAGTGGTCTGGGCTGAAGCGGCAAATATGCTTCGATTTTTAAGATGAGCCTAAGAAAAGAAAGGACGACTCGACGGGAGGAGTTCATCACAACTGCTGTAAGGCCGCTCTGCTTTACCTTGGAGGACTCATCGCCCTCCTGCATTGAAGGCAGTAATGGATGAAAAACATTGTTCGCTTATCAAACATAATCCCTCACTTGTTGGCAACAAGGATCTTAATTCCTACTTTGGATAAAGTTTGAGGATTGATCCTGTGGGGTAAAAACCCTAACTGTTTCTGGAATCATTCATCTGGACCACATCTGGTGATGACTTAGCTCCGTATTCATTATTTAGTGATAGGATGTAACGCCTTTACTGCCGGTGTCCTGTCAGAACAGCATACCCTGTCAGATCGGCATACTTTGTTCTAATACACATGCGCGCACATGGGCAACAGTTCCCACTGAATTTTAGCAGCAGTGTACCGACCAGCAAAAACACATTTATTTTAACTTTTAAAAAAGAAAATCACCTTTGATTATACTGCTATTGCTTGAATGTAAAAAGGACATGATTGAAGTTTCCGGGATGCTGAGAGAAGAAGCTTTTATAGCTATAACCAACATTAATTTAAAATAAGTTACTTTAGTAGTAAAAAAACATGTATGGTGAATTTAAAATTTGTTAGATTTTGTTTTCATGTTTAAAATGATAGAAAACATTGGGTGTGGTTTATATTGTGCTAGAATTCATTTAAGTTAGATAAAAACTGAGTGTATGCCTTTCTGATAGCGTATGCTGTTCTGACAGAACACCTGTTTAGATTAGACAGTGGTGCTTCCACAATGTGGTAAAATATGTATTAGAAGATGTAAACTGGGAACATGTCATTTAATAAGAATAGCTTAGAGAATAAATAAAACGTCCTCTGAAAAGTTTAGACTCGTATCTCCTGTTAAAGTGATAGAAGCACTCCTATGTTTATTCCCAAACAGCTCAAACATGAACAGTAATGTGTATTTATAGTTTTATTTCAACAGATATACATGTAATATGATTGAACGTTTCAAAATGTGACACATTGTTTAGAAATGAAACAAACCCTGACTTTAGACTTCCCAGTCCTGTAAAACAGTAGAAAACATGTTTAAAAAAGCGTCGGTGTGGGATAATTTCCATTAATGGAGCTTTAGTGTCAGTCACCTCCGCTAACATTCAAAGCACAGTTATTTAACCATTGTTTAAACCTGGATAGACTGTAAAATATCTTTTACTCTTAAACATCTGCATTTATGACAAAATCTGGAGCTATAAATTAATCCTCCTCGACATCAGATTTGGCTTTTTAAACCTGACTTCAGATCAAAAAATTGTCATACCGTTTGTTCCAAAATCATTGGTACTCTTGGTAAACATATGACATCACAATGTTTTTAATTTGAGTTTTTTTTCTTCCAGTAAAAGGGAAAATATAGCAACAAGGAATCAGTAATTTCCCTGCAACAGATGTAAAGTGTTTTCTACTTACTGGTGTAATCAGGAAGTAGAAGAAGTTTAATTAATATCTTTTAAACCAAAGGGAGTTTGGGAACTCAATAGATGGGTGTTGATCTTCCAAATTAAGGAAAATAAGGAAAAGCATCATGTTAAAAAAAAACAGCATCTTGTTTTCAAATGTGAGATTTGACTGGTGAGAACATTTGCTGAAGGCTTTTTACTCTGGTGCCAAGAAATTTAGAGAAAGCAGAAAATCTTCCTGTTTCAGAAATATGTTTGCAGATTCATCTGATCAGGCTTTCACCTTGTTTTATTCTAGGTTGCCTAAAAAGGAATTAATAATCCATATAGATGTTTGATACATCCCAATAAAGTTAACTAACCTTAGATTGATGCACAAAACAAAAATTCTTTCATCAAATTTACAAAGATTTAAACCCGGAAACAGAAAATTCAGTGTTTTTCTGTCTCATTACTTTATAATCATATTGGTATTTACCCAGACTTGTCTATTATATGAATATCCATAAGAAGCTTATTTAGTCTGGTAAAATGCACATAAATGCTTCAAATGATTTTTTCCCCCATCTGAAACGAGGAGATAATGTCATTATTACCAACTTTTCCTCCTGTGGTGTCAAATTAGTGCGACATTGTGGTATTTCTTCCCCAGGTGTTATTGGTTGTTCTCTGCTGCATTTTCTACTTTAAGGAAACGTTGCAGGTTTTGCTGCTTTGTGAATGTTTGAATGCATGTTTTCATTGGAAGGACCTATTTGACCATGTCTTTGCTGCAGCTGTGGGGGTGAACCCTGTTCTCCCTGTTTGGGTTTCCTGCCTGCTGTACTGTGCTGAGATGTTTCTGATTGCATTGATTATTTAAGCTGAAATGTGCGGCTGGTGGTTCCTGAATCATGTCTTATGGCAAAGTACTCGTGTTAAGCATTTGTGAACAAAAGAAGCCCAAGTTGAGGGCACTGAGGGCTTCCATTGAAGCACAATGTAAATGCACCATTAGGTATCGTAAATGACAGTGTTTGACCTGCCCATGATCCTCCAGCTACCTACCGATGATAATGAAGCTGTGTAAGCCGTCTCCTCTGTAGCTTCAAACTGGTTGTATTTATCTTTAAGGTTTGTTGTGTATTGGTAAGGTGTTGTTCTACCACTCAAATATTGCTGTACGCTCACACTGTCATGTTATGGTGATAATAAATGTTACATGACCACTTCCTGTCTAGCATCTACTTTAAGAGCTCCACCATCTGGTTCATTTATTCATTATGTTGTATGACATCACACGCAGTGTTGGCAACAGCAGAAGGAGGCATTTAAACTGTTGCCAAAACTACACTGGTGAATTCTCTGGGTAAAGACATTGGATAAAAAATAATGGTTCGATATCTGGGCTGCAGATATCTATAAATCTGGCACGATATACGGTATTACCGCTCTTCTTTAAGAGTTGAATTGGTTGGTTTTCTTGCCACAAGTAGGAGCGCATTCATGTAGCTTGATATAAGTCTTTATTTGGGATCATCAATCGGTGCACAAACTTGACCTGGTCAATAAAAGTACCACATATGGAGGACAAGAAGCTTTATCAAACAGAAACTTTGCTCTGAAACTTTAACCTAAAGCTAAATTCACAGAAAAACTATGAAATATTGAAGGAGGAAAAAAGGTGATTGCTCTTGTTGGACCTTTGAGGCATTAAAAAGTGTTGAAATCCACGTCGACCAGGGGTGTCTAAACTTTTTTTTCTTATCGGCCAAAAAATTATTTAAGAGATTAAAAATATAATAAACCTAAAATCTACATTAAACAGAAAATTATATATATATTATCTACCTCATTAAATGTGGGCTTTCTACATTTTAATTTAAGAGACTTTCTGTAGGAGAGGAACATGTAAATGATAGTAAAGCCAAATGTCAGGTTTCTCCACATTTACATTAAGCTTGCAACAACAAGTCATCATATATCCTCTACATCATTAGTGTGATTTTTTTTTTCTTTCTTGAATAAATATTTATATTGTTAATATATTCCAGTTTAAAAAGGTTCTTGAACAGGTGTTCTATGAGGTCAGCATACCAGCGTACCTAGAATATGTATGTGCAGGCATGCAGAAAGGGACATTTAAACGACTTCTTTTACATCTGCACCTATCAAGATCAGCATACACTTAACCATTGTATGACAATCTGACAGGTTAGCTGTTACGTCACAGTGTGAAATAGCGAACAAAGAAAACGAGGCTGTCTACGTTTAAAGCAGTTTATCTTTAAATTTTGTTTACCTTGTACCCTGGGCTAAAAGTATTTATAACATCACGCATAAATAAAGTAGCCTTGTAGATTTCCTTCCAATTATAGTGTTAGACATATGCAAGTCTGACATCTTGCACATGCGTATTGACTGAGTATGCTGGTCTGACAGAACACCAGGTAAAATAAGTTTTTCTTTTTTTTACCTTCCAGGATCAGTCTTTGTAAACACTTCCTGTTTTTTAATAATTAAATGTAAAAATTCAGGTCATTTAAAGATTAATCATTTGTGTTTCAAACATTTTCAATGATTTTTTTATTCCAATAATTGCCTCCAGATTAAAAGTCTCCTGCAGGGAGCACCTCTGACCCGCAGCCGGGGGGGCTGTATAAATTGAACCACTTTAAAATAAAAGGCTTTCTATTCATTTGCTCTTATAAACACTGTTCTCTCAGTGAATCCAGCCATCTCCCTGTCTGTAGGCGTGGCAGAGCCAAGTGCGTCACAGCCTAACCTTGTTTATTCCCTGTGTGACTCAACTCCGCTGCAAAGAGTACATTCAAGTTTATCGGCGCACGTCGCAGTAAACTGACAGACCTGGTAATCTGCCTTTTCTCCCAGCCGGATCGGATGACTCAGTCTCAGCGGTTCTGAACAGCTGCATCCATCTTCAGCAGACATTACGGCTCAATGCTGTATAATCCAGGAACGTGAAGTAAAACTCCAGATCATTTTCAAATGTACCTGTTTTATTTAAAAAAAAAAAAACGAAACAAAAAAAACAACACAATAAAAACATTCATATAAAAGAGTCATGTGAGCGTTTTTATTTTTCCACCTACAGCAGAATGATGTCATCCTGATGTCCAGGAAACGCTGAGCTCCATGTCATAAAATCAGATTCAAACATCAGAGTCCATCTTCACACAATTCAAAACATGAGTTAATGCTGCAGCCAGAGGCAGCTGACGCGCTGATGTCAGTTTGTTTTATTTCCAGGAACCTGACGAGAACAAAGACCCTCTGGCTCAGAACCACACGCTGAGGGTCCAGGAAGTGTGTTTAGACTTTAGCACCCGGTGCTGGAAAGATGAGCCGAGCTCTGCTCTAAATGCTCTCAGCATGACTGCGTTCATGTAAACACAGAAGCAAAAAGAAAAAGGAATAACAGAGAAGTTAGTTTAAACTGAAAAGAAACCTAAACCACCACCGAATGGAATCCTGCAAGATGAGAAGTTTAAACGAAAATCCAAATATAGCCTCATCCTCAGGTTGCAAAAATAAATGTCCATTTTAATCTAAAATAGAAGTTCGCTGGCACAGTTTAAGGTTTAACATAAAATATTACGAGGTTTCCTGTCAATTTCTCTCTTTCACTCAGCTGCCACATGGAGGAGATAAATGTGCAAATATCTGTTCCTTATCACTATCAACATAACAAACAAGAGTAAAAAAAATAAATATTAATAAGGAAGAGTTGTCCAAGAACCCGTCTGCTCTGCTCTGGTCCATCAGAGCTCACCTGGAAGAATGGGGGGTTCTTCTCACCCAGAACAGAAGAGAAAAAACTCATCACCCCATCTGATTCAAACACATAACAGAAACATGTTCTCAGGAAAAATAAAAGACTCAAAGTTCATAGTTTAGTGATGATGAGGAGGAGATTCCTTCTGATTATTTGCAGGTATTGCTGTTGGCCAGACGACGACATTGTAAGGGTTCCTGCAGACGGTCCATGTTTAAATATACATCCCATAATAAGCTGGGATCACTGCTAAATACTGCCTTCAAACATCAATTAAAAATGGTTAAATTCATGACATCTGGAGAGGAAGGAAGGAAGGAAGGAAGGAAGGAAGGAAGGAAGGAAGGAAGGAAGGAAGGAAGGAAGGAAGGAAGGAAGGATACAACAAAGGATAGAAGGGAACAGCAGAGAGAGGAGAGAAGGAAACAGCGGGGTAGGTAGGACACAGGAGAGGGTGGAAAGAAGGGAGGGAGGAAGGAAACAAAGAAAGGACGCCTCCTCAGTAATCGAGCATAAAAACCTTTTCCTATTTCCTTCCTTGTCTAGGGTCTGGAAAATGCCTGAATCAGACCCCAGACTTTTCCAGGAGCCCTGAGCTGCTAATGCGTCTGGCAGCGGCAGATGAAGGGCGGGTCGGCTGAATGATTCTTCCTCAAACATCGGAGGTCAACACAGGAGCACCATGTTTTTGGCATCTTCACATGGTTCTTTGGTGAACAGTGGCTGAAGTAGTGTGAGGAACATCTAGTGTTTGAGGAGGAGGAGAGCAGTAAGGCTGAAGGTGAGGCTCTGTCGTCCAGGGAGCAGAAATCCGTGGCGACAGTGGAGGAGCACCAGCAGAACCATAGATATCTAGATTTATTATTTACACACCTGTACAAAAACAAAAATCCCTGAAGTCTTGTGGTGCTGAAAGGAGGAAGAGGAGGGCAGTGTCAGTGACTCCAGCCCATCAGGTGGCTGACCCGGGCCTTCTCCGTCATCCGCCGTACCCGGCCTGAGCGGGACCGGCCCAGGTTCAGCGGGTCGTCTTTGGACCCGCGGCCGTCTTCATCTGACTCGTCCCTGTACACCACCGTCCTGCGGCCCTGGTTCCGTGTGCTGACACGGCCCGGTTTACAAATGCCGCCTCTCGAGCTGTTAGCTGCTACTCTCTGCACATGCAACGCTTCATCTTCCTCCTCCTCCTCCTCAGATTCTTCCTCCTCCTCGGGCTCCTCTTCATCATCCTCCTGCTCAAAGTGTCTTACATTCTCCATTTGCTGCGGCTTCTCCTCTTCCTCCTCACCATCTTCCTCCTCACCATCTTCCTCCTCCTCCTCCTCCTCCTCCTCCTCCTCCTCCTCCTCCTCAGGAAGCTGCAGTCGTGCTCGTTTGGTTCTCTGTGCTGCGTTCTGCACTCCCATCACTTTCCTTTTCCCCATCACTGCCCCTTTCGCCGAGGGGCAGGCAGACAGGCGGGGAGCTTTGCTGTAGTCGTGATCTCCCCCCTCTACGTACTTCTCCGCCTCCGAGTCAGAGCTGCTCCCGCTGTCGGATGAAGAGGAGGAAGACGATGAGGAGGAGGAGGAAGAAGACTCTGAGGTTGAGCTGTTGGAGCCAGAGCCATCCTCCTCCTCTTCGTCGTCGGATTGCAGCGCCTCCTGACTCGGTTGCGGCTGAGTTCTGGAGCCATTAGTCAGATGCAGCTTACGCACATAGCCTGAAGCAACAAGCCAGAGGTCAAAGGTTAGTCCTGTGCCTTCCATTTAACACCAGCCTATGAGGAGGGACGCTCCCAGTCGTGTCCATCATACCTGATTTCTTTGTAGGAGTGGATTGGCTGCGGGTCAAACGTTGGGGCCCCTGGTCGCTTCTTTCCAAGCTTTCCCCTGAGCTTGGAGAGGAAGACGAGGATTCCTCTTCCTCTGCTACAACGCTGCTGTGCTGAGCTGAAAAAACAAAGCAGTAATGATCACAGAGAGGAACTTAATACCTTCCTCACATTTGGCTGATGTTAGAGACCATGAAGTAAAAAAAAAAAAGTTATGGACGGACGGAAGAAAGACAAAAGAAAGAGTCTCTGAAGGATGTGGAACATTGTCCCACAGCAGAGGTAGATAATCCAGACCCAGAAAATTAAAACCGGTCCAGAGATTAGTTCCAGCAATTAGCATATCCAACACCTCTGTCCCACAGTGGGGCAGCTGAGGGGGAACAAAAAATTAGTTCACCCCCCCTAATGAGCCAACAAATACTAACAGGGTGAGAAAGAAGCAGAGGAGGAGGAGGAGCAAGAGAAGCACAGAGGCTCCAACGTACTTCGAGATGTTCTCTGAGATGTTCTCTTAGTGGAGGATGAGGTTTTCTTAGGATTGGACGACTTCCCCGATTTCTGCCTTCCTCTGACGCTGGAATATAAAACCAGAGGAAAAAAAACAGCATTTAGAAACCAGCAAACAACATGCCTTCGTGAAATAATTGAGGGAAGATTCCTCTTCTGTGACGGCGCTGCTCGGTACCTGGGGGACGGACTGCTGCGTCGGGAGTTTCCTCCGTTGTGAAGCCTGTTCCTATAACTGAGTCTCTGACGAGTTCTCCGCTCGTTCTGAAGGGCTGACTTGTGGTCAGAAATGATGGAGATTATGTGCTTCTCAAAGAAAGCCGACAGGTTGAGCGTCATGGCATAGATCTAGAAAGAATAGATCATCATACCCACTGTAGTTCTGTATCAGACTTTGGAAGCTGATCGATGCAGGCTGGCCTGCTTTACCTGCGATTTCTTGTTAGGTGTGTAAGCTTTGGAGTTGCTGAAGATCAGGCGGACATCTTTGGCAAACTCCATGGGGTTCTCGTAGTTTCCAGCCACGAGAGTCTCTGACACTGTTCCCAGATCCATGGGAGTGTCAATAATGCTCCGATAGTCCTGAGTAAAAACATCAAGCTGTGTTTAAAAGCTGGACTTTCAATGTCTGAGAACGCTTCGATGTAATCCGGTTCATTAGAGATGGTTTTACCGGGTATTCAAAGAGATCCACGGGCCGCCTGAACGGCCCTGAGTCAGGCGAAGCCAACATGCGGCGCAGAAGTTCTCGGCAATGACCTCGCCACGCGTTCACATCGAAATCCACACCCCGCTTCTTGGAGTTCGGCTGAGGAGCAGAGATAAAGCTGAGCCTCACTGAGACACCGGAGCTACTGGTTCCCTCCAGTAAAAGGAGCCGCTGTAGACTGCTGTTCTTACCCGATGTCCCGCAGACGTCCCCGGGGTGTCCGAGTCCACGTCCAAGTCAATCTGAGGAGGACGACGTTTTAAAGAAAACTTCAATAAAAGCGTTTTTTTGATCCATGAAGAAAACAACCAAATCAGAGTCTCACCTCAGCCTCCTCCCCGCTGCTGACCTCTGACCTCATTTTGTGGTACAGGTCCAGGATGTCTGTGCAGCTCTGGTCTCTGAGGATCACAGCAGGTCCAGGAGGAAATCGTTAGACGCTCTACTGCAAGTTTTGTCACACTAAAAGCGCAAAACTTGATTTTATTTCATTAATGTTTGTTCAAAAACCAACTCTAAAGGAAAGCTTTTAACCTTTGATAACATCGACTAATCTGAACTAGGGGTGGCCAATATATCAAATATACTTGATATGTCTCGAGTTTCCCTGAGCACAATAATTAAAATGACTATTGCAACCATCAGGCACAAATTCGCATGACGATATTAAGCATCTATTTCACTGAGTTTTATCTTTTCCGCACACTTTGAATGCATCATAAACTCCTCTTCTAAACAGGATTATTTTCTCGCACACTGCAGCAACCAGCAAACTAAATATGGTGACAGCAGGTGTTTCAGCTGAGCAATATACGGCAGAGGTTAGGATTTCATGCCAAGGATGCAGAAGAACAGAAGAAAAGGTGGCAAAAACCATTGCTGCAAAAGGTAGGAGTATAATTTATTCTACCACCTAAAAAGTCATCGGCTGCAGAATGAAGAATGTTGTAAACTCCGCATGTCAGCGTATTCCCCGCACACCAATTAAAACTTTTAATAAATAAGCTGTGAAGCCGATGATGTTGGCCTCGTTTAAAAAAACAATCCCATATGAGAGAAACAGGAAGAGATGGGAGGGAAATCACAGACGCTCCAATACCTGTGATGTGATCTTCAGAGGTTTCTAAACTTGCCAATGTTCTCAATTTTACAACTTCTTGAGCTCCTTTAAATTTCCCAGTACATAAATAGAATAGAATAAACTAGAATAAAAAATCCATTTATTGTCCCACAATGGGCGAAATGCTGGTGTTTACAGCAGCAAAAAGATTATTAATGTAAAACCTTATTGAGGTTGTTGGGAACAGTGATGGCTATAGAGTCTTCCAGCTGCTGGGAGGAAGGATCTGTGATAACGCTCCTTGGTGCATTCAGGGTGCAGTAGTCTGTCACTGAAGGAGCTCTCCAGTTCTGAAACAGCTTAACGCATGGGGTGGGAGACATTATCCAACAGAAATGTTAATTTAGTTACGATCCTTTTGTTTCCCACGTCCTGCACTGAAGATCAATGCTTATAGTTTGGAGGTGCTCTGATGATGCTGTAATTTTTGGACAGTATTTCTAATTTTGTTTTTGTAATTTTTTTTCTTACTATGCACATAAAACCCTTATTTATTTTGCATTTTATTTAGTATAGTGTGTTTTTGCTTTGTTTCCCGTTTGATCGCTGGGATCTTGTTAAAAGTCTAACACTGACACCCAAAGAAATCATCTTAACTGTTAAAATAAAATGTTTTCAATTTAAAAACAAACGTTTTAATGAGTACATTTGTGCAATTTTATACACTCTAGTGTTTTTGAAGGTAATTTAAACGCATTATGATATATATCGTGTATCGCAATTACAGCCCAAATATAGAAAAATATATAATTAGATTTTCTTCAGATCGCCCAGCCCTACGCTGAACCTCCTGCCGCTTTTCCAGATGCCAGACTAACTTCTTATTCTCTAGCAGTTAATAGGAGAAGGTCTGTCAACAATAGTTTTTTATGGCTTTCCAGATTCTTCCCCATATTTTTTTCTAAGCTTTTCAAACACAATGTTTTGGTCCAAACCAGGTCCAGTTCCCTGGATCCAGTGTTCTGAATGCTTGAGAGGAATCCCTCCTCCGTCTCAGCTGCATTAATGACTCAGTTAGCTCCTAATACTGTCATAAACATGTATACTCCCAAACTGTATCCAGATACAGCACCAATTAAAGAAGCTAAATACCAAAGACTGTGATGTTTAGATATTTTTGCTGATATTGATTTACGTTTCTGCATCATTTGCACAATAAAAGAATAAAACCACAGAAAACAACATATATTATCAAATGGTGTCCATCCATTTTTTTTCCTTCAAGCTTATCCCAAGCAGGGTATCGAGGGCTGCTCTCCAGCTGTCTACGGGCGAGAGGTGGGGTACAGCCTGTACAGATCGCCAGTCCATCACATGGTGTCATATTAGTTTATTTGAACACTTATTTAACCATTACTGGTGATTCTGTTTAGAAAGCATTTACCTGTAAAGACTAAGTTATATGCTTATAGAAAAGACCAAAAACCATCTGATCCTGATTAAATCGGGTTTTAGATGCCAAGCATCCGTCATGATGACGTTTAGCTCCTTTTCGAGTCTAAATCCAATCCCAGCTCCAGGCGCGATGACAGAAAGCCAGATGGCAGGAACTAAATAGAGCTCAGCTGTCTGGCAATGCCTGCAGTAAAGCAACAGCTCAGCATGGTCACAGGCCGACTGATACGAAGGACATAAACTGATTTACAGCAGCTCTGAGTTCCAGTCAGTCCTCCCAGAGCCTCATATCAAAACATCAAGAAGAAACAATCTTCTTGTTCCCATGAAAAGGGAGACAGCATCAAGGGAAGAAACAATAAATCGATCGATTTCTTTGTACTTAGACAGTAGCAGTGATAAATATGTAGGGCTGAAGCAATTAATCAGATTAATAATTTAATGAAATAATTATCATCTAATTTAGTAATTAATCTTTAATTGAAGTATAGAGACTCTAAAACAGTCCTTTAGCTGACAGAGCGACCCACTTAGAGCAGGAATTATAACTAAAAAATACATAAACAATTTACATTCAAGATTCAATTAACTTAGCAACCACTGAACAACCCCAGCAGCTTTGCTCCTCAGCGGTGGACGTAAACCTTCAGTCTGGATATTTTCTCATTTTGATGGGAGGCGCTAACTAGCTTAGCCGCAGCAGGCTACTTCCTTGTTTACCATCTGAGCAGAGGCACAATATCATACCTCAGTTGTTACTGTAAATCAGGGGTGTCCCAATACAACATTTTAATTTCTGATACGATACAGATATTTGCACCTTTAGCCTCATTCTCACTGAAAATAGTGCGTTAACACGTGTTTTTCAAACATAGTCGACCCGCTGTCAATCAGCATTTGGCTTCCTTCCCACTGGCTATGAAAGCTGATCTAACCCCTCGCTGGCAGCTGCAGGGCCTCTGTCCCCCAGCGGCTGCATGTCTGGTGTGACCATCAGGCTGGTTTAGCGTTGATGATGTCACCAGTGCGACAGAAATCAGGAAAGTAAATAATGGAGAGCACAGTGGAAGGAAGCCAGGGCGTAGTCAGTGTGCTTTATTGTTTCATTCTATTATCTGTCTGAATCCCTCTCATCAGAGCTGCTCCATGTTTTTTGAATGTAAACAGAGTTTTTGCTTGTTAGATCAGAAGCGACTGGCGCGGTGTGTTGACATCCGTATGTTGCGTTCAATGGTGTCATGTTAATTAGCGAGTCCACCCAGCTCTGGTGTTTCCACAGCATACCAATCAGAGCTGAGGCAATTTTAACATGGGTTGCTTTCCGAGTCGTTTGACTCGGGTAGACACGCATCAGTGAGCTGTTGCCACTGCCACTGCCACTGAAAGCTGATTGGTCCCGGGTTTAAACTGGTTTTTCCCTTAGTGAGAAAGGGATACATGAGAACTGACCGGTGCCGATATTGAGCCAAGATCACATCAGCATGAATCATTGATGCTTTTAACATTTTATAGTGTTTTATGTCAGGAAAGGTTTTATCAAGTGATTTTACTCCAACAGATCAACAACCAAACCTTTATTATCAACCAATTGGTTACAGAGTCTAGACAGAAGCTGAGTGTTTCTATCAGTCTGCTTATATCAACAATTTTAGGGCCAAAGATGTCCAAAGGATTAATGTTTATCACTCTAGTAGAAGTATAAATCCTATGTTAAACACACTTTTGCAGAAGTTAGAGGATCAACTTCAGCCTTTTACTCCAGTAAAAGTGTAAAAGTACCATTTTTAAAACTACTTCAAGTATAAAAGTAAAATTAATGCAGGGAAAAAATGTTAAGGACAGAATCTTTACTGTACTACCCTATTAAAGGAACATTTTTCTACAGTTCTGCATGATAACTTCCTTAGACTTAATTTTCTTAGTTTTATAACTAATGGTAACAGTGTCAAATTTAACTTTGCATCATCTTGAAAAACTATTTATTTTGGTATGTGGTGAACAACAAGTTGGGGCAGAACCGAGTCCAACCACAAAGAAATGAATTGTCTGGATGAAACAAATTATTTTAATGTTTTTTTTTGTTGTTTTTTTTAAATACTAACGGGTTATAATGAAAATGAGCTTAAATTAAATTAAACTAACAAGTCTTTAAAATTTAAAGAGTAGAAATAAAAAGTTTTCCAAAAAAATAATTACTCCAGTAAAGTATAGATAGCCAACATTGCTACTTAAGGAAGGAAAAAAAAGGATTTGTACTATTTTATTTCACCTCTGCTTAGTTGCAGCCAGATATAATCCAGTATTTTATATATTATATCTTCCCCATAGTAAACATACACACCTATTTAGCCCTGAGTATCACTATGGCTGAAATAACATCAGCAAAAACATTTAAGACTGCAGAACAATGATTTAAGCTCCAGTGCAGAAAACCTGAAGGTTTTAATGACTTAAATGAAGAACTGAAACCTGGTTCAGTTTAAATATACGCTGTATTCTTCACCGTCTGATTATTAAGCGAGGAACCAAACAGCAGAACATCAGCAAAGAGGCTGAAACCTCCCATCTGTGCTTCTCACCCAATGTAGTGGAGGAGGACATCCGTCACCACCTTGGCAGCTGCTACAATCGGGCTTTGGGGTTCATTGAAAGTGCGAGCGTTGTGTTCAATGTAACGCACCTCCCACATCAGCGCAGAGATCCGCCTGCAGAGGGGAAAACCGTCAACGCACAGCTCAGAGCGACCATTCACAGCACAGGGACGCGTCCTGCTCACCTGTAGAAGCGGTTCTCCAGCCGTCTGCGGATGGTGCTGAGGTCTGTGGGGTAGGCCACTGCCGTGCAGTAAAGGGGATATTCCTGGAGGCTTACAGGTGAGGAGAAAGCCTTCGCCACATCTGGGGGAAAATTATTGTGACATCATGAGAACCAGCACAGATGGGTTCCTTTAACTGAAGCGGAAGCGTTGAAGGCTCACCAAGCTTGAGAAGCTGATCGATGCCTCTGATGACCCGCTCACAGTCCTCGTCCCGAGTGTGAGCCCCCCATTCACCCTCCTGAGGCCTGTAGAGGAGGGCCTGGAACTCCTCTTCCATCACCTCCACGCCGTCCCCAACCTCTTCTGGCAAAGCAGCTGAGGGAAATCATTCAGAAACTCAAACACCTCTGGATAATAAATATGTTTTATGAGGTACAGCAGGTCGGTCTGAGATAAGACCAGATTCAAAAGATTTTGTTCTATATCCAGAGAATCCACACTGGAAAAACGTCTAGGAATAAGTACAAATATCTCAAATTAAGTGCATTTACCCTTAATTTGAGATAGTTTGCCAATGGAATGAGTATTTTTACTCTTAAAATAAGATAATTAGATAATATGCACTTGAAATAAGACACTGTAATTGTGTTTTCTTATTTTAAATGCAAATTATCTTGTTCCATTGGCAAAATGTCTCTTTTACCTCCTGAATCCAAGAACAAATGCACTTATTTTAGGAATAACTTATCTAGATTTCGAAACTCCCAGCAAACAGCTGCTTTAGATCCACATTAAAGACTTCTTTGTTTAGTGCCACCTTTGACCGACTTCAAACTAAAGCCCTTATTAGTTAAGTCTGTGTCCAAATGGCAGTTGCCTGTTCAGGCAGACCAACAATTCCCCCTAATGACCCCCTTTCAGAGACACAGGCAGATATTGGGTATTGGAGGCTAAAAAAAGAAGCCAAAGGACTCCCATTCCTAAGGGCTGGACACGTTCATCCAGTTCAATTTGTATGTTTTCTAAGCCAAAACAAGGCTTTGTTTTTGGTCCACTCTATAAAGCCCAAAACTCAACGCTATTTCTGACATTTTGAATTGAAAAAGCTTCTTGGACAGGAAGTAAAACGTCTTCAAACTTGAAAAGAAAGTCCAGTGGATTGTTCTGTTACTTTTTTTGAATCGTTCAAACCTTAGTTGTTCCAAAACATTTCTGTGAATATTTGGTTTAACTTAAAAACAATCAACATCACCAACCTTCTTCTGGAATGGGCTCCATGTCCCAGGGACTCATCTTCTCCCGCTCACCGTTGTCCCACCTGATCAAATGAAATCAGACTCAGCTCAATCCTTTTAAGAGCAACATAGCTGAAATAAAGCATCCTTTCACATACTTCACTGCATAGCACTGAAACAGGCTGTCTGGATACTCCAGCTGCAGCGGCTGCTGATCCTCCACGGACCCGAACCACCAGGCATCATCTATGATGCTGCGGAACCTCATCCCTGCAGGGAGAACAGGGCATTTTTACACAACTTAACCCAAAACATAACTTCTGGAGAGATGGCTGGGCAGGAACTGACCTGGCTGCCAGTTACGCTCTTTAGCTTCGTTGTAGAACTGCTGCAGCACCAGAAAATCAATGACATCGGGCATGTCGTGATACCTGGAGGAGGATGAAACACGCTCTGAATCTGATGCTGAAGCTGCACACTGCCAAGTATTCAGCCCCTTAATATTCAGACCTCACAATAGAAATTCTAAAAACAGATTTTATTATTAACCTCAAACGCTGTTGCCCCAATGTCGGATTTTTGGAGACACTACATTGTTTAAGTGGGATATCTGTAATTGGAAGTGGGACACGCTATTTTTGGCAGCAAAAACAGAGAAACAAAGAGCAAAAAAAGTATTTCAATCTGCTCCATATTCCAGAACTCCCCAAGTGGAAAAGTTTATTTTTCATCTGGTTCAACTTCATAAAAAATCTTCTTTAAAGAATCTTTGGCTATCAGATTATTAATTGATTAATCAAAAAAAAAATAAATCAGTAACAGATTAATCGATTTGCAAAATAATCATATGCAGCTCTAGTTTAAAATAAGATAACAAAATATCTGTTATGTTAAAGAAAAAGCCCCATCACATTAGGAGTACAAACTTCTGAAAGTACTTTAAGCATGAAATTATTATGTGTTTTTAAATTAAGAGTAATTTCGTTTGAATGTGATTTACTGGAGACATCTATGTTCACAAAGAACACTACTGCCACCTACCGGTTTGTGACGCCACAGCGCGGTATCGGCTGCTGAGCAAATCCCAGTGCTCTATCTGATGTTTGCCACAACCCGCTATTATGCGAAGCAGAGAGTAACGCATTGAAGACGTGTTTTTTTTTCTGTCCAGAA
>NW_015150651.1:631208-641517 GCF_000732505.1 Cyprinodon variegatus
AAACGTGTTGCACAATGCTTGCACACTGTTGCACTTTATCCACAACTTTCTTTCCGCCGTCATGGTAGGTCACTCTAAATGCAAAGTGGTCCCATACAGCAGACCTATAAAGTGCTGCTGGCGCTTCTTCCAACTCCTGTTCTTTCACCACTCGAACCGAACAGTTCGGACGGTTTTTATAAACCGTTCCATCCCTATAGTAGCTCCCATTGATTTTGCTTGTAAAGTGGGGAGAATGGCGCTAGGCTTACCACACCGTGACGTCACTGCCGGAAGATGTCAGGAGTCAGGTGTTACTAGACTCAGGTCCCAGATTCGGTGATCGGGACGAAAAATATTGTTTTGTTTATTTTGTTACTGATTAACACTATGTATATGATATTTTCATGTCAGTCTAAACAACACAGTCAGTCTAAACAACACAGATCCGATGTTTTCCAATTTGACCCAGGCCACGTGGCTCTGTGGTCCCGAATCCAATATGAATTTAATCTTGGCCGTTCAGATATAGGTCGCATTCATCCAGCGAAAGCAACAACGCACAGATGGACGCTACTTACCGCAGGATTTAATTCAACCCCAACTGTCAAACGTGACATGTTAACCACCAAACACTGAAGTTAGCTGTTATGATGGCTACAGTTTGAGGGGAGTGAAAACTTTTCAAAGGGGGTGAGTGTGCTCCGTATTGCTGCTCACTTTAAAGAGAAGGAGTCGTTGGTCATCTTCCCTGAGACCGGGTCCAGGAAGGCCAGCTTCAGGCAGCAGAGGGTGGGCGGTCCCACTTCATACTTGATTCCAACCACCTTCACAGATTCCTGGTCCTAAAGGAGCAACGAGGAAACATCTGAGAAATCATCCTGAAAGCTCACATGAAAGCTGGACCAACTGTTGGGAACCACCTCTGTTTCACGTGTTCTGGATGGAGACCATCCTATCGCAGAGCGATAGGTTTCTAACCGACTGAAGCACTGAGGTCAGAAAGCTCAGACAGGAAGCCTTTAAAAAACACCGGCTAAACACCATCTGGCTTCCTGGTAGCTAATAGTACAACAGCCTGCGTACTGTTTGCACATAACTGTTTTCTGATTAAAAGCAGACGGAGAGTGTGCAAAAAGCCATTTTGAATTGAAATGAACAGTTTTTAACATTAAAATTCTTAAAAGATGAAAAAGACCTTAAATTTTTTTTATTACCATTTAATGTGATTAATTCTGTGTAAGTAATCAAAGAAAAAGAAAAACTACCAACATCATCTTCAACAGAGAAAACATCCTCTAAAACCAAAATGTTCTCTAAGATGAAGTGACCTGTCATCTAACAGTGCTGCTGAAAGTGACAGGTTTCCTTTTTATTTACCTTTCTAAGGGAGTTTTTCGCTCCATGGTTTCTCAGTGTGACGCTTTGCTGTAAAGTCAACCGGAAATTGTCTGATGTCACTACAGACTTATCCAGGAGAGAAAACTGCAGTTTTTCTCAGGGAGAAAACCAATCTGACCGGATGATCTAATTCAGGGGTTGGCAAACCGCGGCTCTTTAATGCCTCCCCTGCAGCTATCTGGAGCTTTTTCAAAAAATGTATGAAAATGGAAAACAGAATTAGAGCGGAAATGAAGAGCCAGGCTTTCTGGTCCAACATCAGCGTGTGACCTCACTAATGTGCTTCTGGAGGAGTTGGTAAAAATTCCCATCAACACTCTTAAACCTTGAAGGCAGCGTTCCCAGAAGAGTTGAAGCTGTTTTAGCTGCAAAGAGTTTTTCAATATCATAGTGAACCCCGATGGATTAGGAAGTTTGGATGTTAATCAGGGCAGGGGAGAGAATACCTTTTACAATATATTATATCTATCTCACTAGGGCTTAAACAATCATGATTAATTGATTATTGAAATAATCAAAAACTAATTTAATAATTGATTAATCGTTACCTGGAGTATAGAGACTCTAAAACATGCCTTTAGCTGACAGAGCGACCCACTTAGAGCAGGAATTATACCAAGATTGTAAAAAAAATATATAATCATTTTGCATTTAAGATTAAAAATAACTTTTTCAGCCATCAATCTGCACTATCCTTGAAGATAGACCAGTTTGTTGGACAATTTTTGAAGAAATCTTGATGAGTTCTATCCAGAAAAGGTTTTAGTTTCACCTGGTTTAATTTAGTAAAAAAAACTTGTTTAAAAAAACCTTTGGCTATTTGATTATTAAAAGATTAACCAAAAAAAAAATTATCAAAGGATTAATCAATTTGCAAAGTAATCGTTAGTTGCAGCCCTATATCTCCCTCTATCGCTATCAATCTATCTATATAAATGTTCTATTATTCTTGATCTATATTTTCCGGAGCCCAGTCAGGGCCTTTGGAATCCTCCTGCTTGTAGCACGGGCCTGAAATAATCGCAAAGAGAGCCACTGTCCTCACCCTGAGGTTGAGCCTGTTCCACGGCTGCTTCTGGATGTTGATGCTGTAGGCCTTGGCCCTGCGAACGGCGCGGACGTACGCCTGATGGCCCTGCTTGAAGTAGATGAGCTGGAAGGAAGGAGAACCGTTGTTAACACGTCAAACATGGTGTCTACTTAAACCTTGTTAAAAGAGGAACTCACTTCATCTCCCATCTGCGGGACGAAAGGAGAGCGACGTGGAACGGTCTCCATGATCCAGGACGGCGGCAGCCATTCCTCCGCATTGAGTCCGGCCAGAGAGGACGTGGGTTTCTGAGTCAAACACAGAAACTCTACTTAACCCGAAAACAAACCAACGTGGCGTCTTTTGTTCGTCTAGCAGGAGCGGCTCTCATTCGCTCTAACCTGTTTAGTGTTTTTGGGTTTCTTCTTCTTCTTGTTTTCCTTCTTCTTCGCCTCCTTGTCCTCGTCACCGCCCTCTTCCTCCTCGGAGCTGCTGTAGCCCGCGGGCCGTACGGGTCTCCTGGTCAGCCTCTTCGGTGGCTGAAGGTTGATTCCTGCATCAGCCGTCCAGTCTGAATACTCGCTGGACGAGTCGCTGTGGACCGGAGACGGAGGATGTTAGCTGGGTGATCAGAGGCGCTGTCAGGGGGAAACACTGAGGCCGTTTACCTGGAGCTGCTCTCGCTCTGCCATGGGGCTTCATCCTCAGAGGAGTCACCAGAATGTTCTGGCCTCTCCTGTTCCTGTAAACCCACAGATCAGTGTTAGCGTCATTATAAAAAAAGGCTGTTCTCTGCTGCAGAAGGAGCTTACTTCTCCACTGTCTGAGTCCACCTGGCTCTCAGAGTTACGCCTGTTGCCTGGGTTCCGACTCCGGGTTCCAGGTCGGCGGACCTGAGCCGATCGGGTCTGATAGGAGTGCTGCTGCTTCTTCTTCTTGGTGGGCCGCAGGGAGCGCAGACGGGAACCTAGAGTGTTGCTCTGGAACATAGAAAACATTTTAAAGAGCGGCTCTGATGTGAGGCTAACATGGACTGGAACAGCCGTACCTTCAGGATGCAGCCCACTGGTTTCTTCCTCCTCTCTGCGTTGTACAGGGAACACTCCAAGTCACTTTTGGCTTGTCTGCATTCCTCCAGTACTCTTTAAGAGATAAACAATTATGATCCAGTGCACCATAAAGAAGTGGTTGATGCTTCCCGGAGTGGCTGCTCAGGATTCCGGCTCACCTGAAGGTACCATGCGGAACCTCTGTCACCACCACCCTGCGGCTCCAGGCCAGCAGGTCCCTCTCGGTGGCCACCTGACTGCGCAGCGAGTTGTGCTGCATCTGCCACACACCCTCCACCTGTCCGCTCCTGCGAGGTTCGACCCCAGGAGAGGAGGCCACCGCCTCTGCTTCAGCAGCTGCAAAAGGAGCCCATTTTAGAGGGGGAAAGAAACTGTTGACCCTCATTCATCATTTAACACGTTCAGACTGTATGGAAGTGCATAGAGAGAAGCAGCCAACCCATGGGTCCGTCTGCCTGCTGCTCCACATTCTGCTGTCCGTCCTGTTCGTTCTGTAGCTGCCTGATGAGATTGTCCAGAAGGCTTTCGCCATTTTCTGCCGTTTGCTGTCCAAGCACCTGCTCCACCAGCTCTCCGTCTCCTAAAGGACAGGGCAGAGACGTCCTAAATCAGCCTGCTGCTGATGCATCAAATGGCTACAGTGAGCCAGTTTTTACCGTTAGCCATGTATCCCAGCTGAGGAATCAGCTGTTCCTCTTTGTGGTTTTCCCTTCCTGGCACCAGCCGCTGGTAGCGGGGAGGATGAGGGTTTCCGTCCACGTCTACGAGGAAGGGCGGCGGCATGAGGTGGGGGGCCTGCTGCGTCTGCTCGTCCAGAACGTAGTTGTTGGAGTCTCGAATGAGAGGCCGGTAGTCCGTGTGGAAGAACATCTGGTCAGGAATCTGGAAGGAAATAAGACAAATAATCGACTTACTAAGGCTGCAACTAACATTCATTTCACAAATTGATTATTTTTGTTGATTATTTTTCAAATTAATTTACTAATAATCTGATAGCCAAAGATTCCTTAAGAAAGTAAACCAGGTGAAACTAAAATTTCTCCACTTCAAGAGTTCCGGATAAAGCATATTGACAGATGAAAAAGTTTATCTTAAATGCAAAATGTTTATGTTTAATCTTGGTATAATTCCTGCTCTAAGTAGGTCGCTCTGTCAGCTAAAGTCATGTTTTACAGCCTCTATGCTCCAGTTAACATTTAATTGATTACTAAATTAGTTGATAATTATTTCTATAATTGATGGTTTCAGCCCTACGACTTACAATTGTTGATTAGAGACCAAGTTAAACTAAGTGATCCTGCTGTAGGCTCACGTTTTACAATCCATCTGATGGAGTTTAATGAAATACAACCAAAAATACGCTTCACAAAACTGAATTTTTAAAATACTAAAGATGAATTTTGTTCTAAAATAATCATCCTTGTCTTCTTAATTCCTCTTTCAGCTCTCGAGTCAAATTTTGCATCTTTTTAGGCTCTTTTTTTAAACTGTTTTTACCTTAATGGTCCATATAGATGGTACTAAAATCTGTTAAATCTTAGATTTGTTTTCTATTAAAAAAGTTATTCATATGGTCAGATGGTACAGATTTTAAACTCTCCTAATGAAAGAGGAGGCCATAGGTGCCAGGTTGATACCTTTTCATACGGTTTGCTGCAGCCAAAGCCAAATATCAGTAAATGTCCGTGTGAGTCTGTGCAGGAAAAATGTTGTCCATCGGCTGAGAATTTGCAGTCAAAAATGGCTCCATGGCCCTGGCCCTCGATCTGGAAAAACGATTCCAACATGAACACAAGGCCAGTAACGACTCCTGGGTTTGCAAACCTCGCAGCTGGCAGGTTACCATGTTGAAGAAGTTTCGGATTTTGACTCCTTTGCTCAGGTCCCAGATGTAAATGTTGCCATCATGGCCTGCAGAGAGCATGATGCGGGGGTCGAAGGGGTGGGCCTCCAGCACGTATACTTCATCATCGTGTCCCTTAAGCAGGCAGGAAAAACTTGTTAGAAACATTTTTAGAAGATCTGGACCTCCTGAAAGGATCTGCAGTTAAATGTTTTCTGCTTCTTACCGACAGAACATGCAGCAGCTGGCCAGAGGTGGCGCTCCACACTTTGAGCAGGTAGTTTGAAACAGCTGTGATGACGGAGCTGTCCCTGCGATCCCAGGCAACCATGGTCACCACCAGCTTGGTTTTATCCTCCCCGTTAGCAACGGCGGTCCTGATAGGAAGGTGTAAATCACTAAATCTATAACCATCTTCAAAGTCTGTGTGACACATGACCAGTTTCTGACGGCTCTCTTACCCGGGAAGCCTTGCCGTCATGTCTAACGTGATGTTTTTCCACTCCTGTTGCTGGTAATGCCAGATCCTTGCTGTGCCGTCTCGGCTGCCACTCACAAACCTTAGGCTGGAACACAGAAGATAGACTATCAGAATGCTTTAAACTCCATAAATACGAAGGAAAACCGTTTCCTCTTCAGATCTCACCTGTCACTGTTATTGCTAAACTGGACGACCACAACTTTATCCTAAAAGGACAAAGATGAATATTATTCAACTCCATAGAACAGAAAGAGCCAATAGTGTCGACAGATGGTCTGCTTTTTTTTTTTTTTTACCGTGTGAGCATCCAGCTCCGACACCTTCATAGGCGTCTCTGCTCCGAGGTAGTAGACCCTGATCATGTGATCCGTGCCGCCAGTGGCCATGAACATACCTCCTGATAACGAAAACATATTCAAGAGACCAAAACACATGGAGCAATACGATCAAGATTCTGTCAGATTTGAAAACATACATCAGTCTTTTCCTAAACAAGCTTAGTAATTTCTCCTGAATTTTAAGAGTTTATAGATTGCACAGGATTCTTAAGTGCCAAATAATAATGAGGATGGTTTGTACACATCAGAGTTAAAAGTGTAGCTGTTTAAAGAATCCTTTCTCAGCTTCTGGTGAAGTCTGCCTTGCTGCCTGCCCTGACCCTATGACTGCAGTCACGTAGGGGGGTTGGATATCCTGGGCTGTGTCAGCCATAGGTATCAGAGAAACGTATAGATGTGGAGGCCTGGGACGGCTGTGACTGGCTGGGGGCACCGTGGGACCCCAGCACCCAAGCGGGGTTGGCTCCTAGGGACTGCGGGTTTTCTCGTCTGCCCTTCTTTGGTGGGCGTGGCCATCCCTAGGTCTGCCCTCCTTGTGTCCCAGTGATCTGGGGTGCCTCTGGATATCTAAGGCTCACACCACCTCCTTTTTTTTTTTGTCCAGGGCCCTGTAGGGTGAGTCTGGGGCCGTCCACACCTGTTATTACCGTAAGCATACTTTCCTTCTGAAAAAGCTTTGTGAAACCTTTATGCACGAGCATGCTCACACATTTGGTTTCAGGTGTTCATGGATATAAATTGAACCTAAAAACTAAGCATAGACATTATAAGTAGACGCCTCATATTACAATAATCTTACATGTCACAACTCCTTGAAAGACCAAAACAAATTTTTAAATTACATTTCAGTTAGATTACACATATTTATTGGACTAAAAACTATTCAAACTGAACTCAAACTGGATGAGATATATGCAAAGTTATATAATTTGCAACTAAATATTAATCTGAAAAACACAAAGTTTTATATTAATATATGATAAGACTGTGTTTTACAAATATTATATAATATAGTATATTATTATTCAGTATTTTTTCAGGATTGCTCTTTGATAATGAGTATTATGATCTATAGAGAACATTCGTTGTAATGTCATTTACAAAAGAGAGTAAAGTTATTATTTTGTTTTTTTAATTAATTTTATGTTATGATCATTTTTATTAATTTTTTGTCATTGTCAAGATCGTAGTGAATGGTAAATTTATGTTGTGTCTAACTTAAGGCTTTTTGTCCTCATAAGTTTGTCTAAACGTCTTCCAAAACACAAAATTATCATTATTTATGAATATGTGAACATTTGTTCTTTAATCGATTAATGTGTGTCGTATATATTTTAGAACGTGTTTTGTTTGTTTAAGGGGTTGTGACATGTAAGAGATGATTGTAATATTATCTCTGACTCGTCTTTCGTGTGATTAAAATGAGATCTAAGGCACCTCCGATTCTTTCTGACAGCAGCTGTTTGAACTGTGGTCCGATCCAAGATGGTCGTCCTCTATGCACATGTCCAATGAGGCGTCTACGTATACAATGTCTCTGAATACTAAGATGCAGCTACAGATATATACCAACTTGATTAACATTGTGGAATCACTGTAGGCTCACCGCTACTGAAAGAAGAAGTGGAGACCTGGACACCTGGCCGCGATCGCTCAACAAACTTCACTGGCTCATCGCTGGGGAAAAATGACAAAAACATTGTTAATTTTTCTGCTTAAATGAATCTAAAAACAAAACCTTCAGAGTTCAAAGGAAAGGAAAACTCACTCAAACTTCATACTGTGGGAATGCCACTTCCAGAAACACACCATCCCATCTGCGCCTGTTGATGCAAGGTATCGCTTCGTCCCTCTGGCTGCAGGACAAAACTAAAAACAGACAAACCCTTACAGTTCAGTAGTTTTTAGGTGCTTATAGCTCATTGTAAAACCGCTCCACCTCTGAGGATCACAGCGTCACCTGTATGGATGTGATAGAAGCCGCGTGGGCCTGCAGCACGGCTATGGGGGCACAGGTACGCAGACACCACACTCTGATGATTTTGTCACAGCTTGCAGAGGCAATGAGGCTGTTTTCAAAGTTCACAGCCATGTCACAGATCTCGGCTGAGTGGCCGCGGAGCGTAGAAAGGAGCCGGCCGTCATCTGTGGCCCAGATCTTCACCAGGCAGTCGTCTGAACCCTGAACCAAACCCCAGACAATATCTTCTTCAAACTGGATCTCCAGAAAGCAATGGGGCAACAATGTGCCAGACAAACAAAGGATCCCTGACCGTAAATATCCGCCGGCCTGTGCGGTCAAACACCACGCAGTAGACTGAAGAGAGGTGGCCCAGGATCCGCTTGTGTATCTTCATGTGCTGGTAGGATGAAGACGGCAGGACCTGGCTGAAACGGGCCGAACCCGTGGCCTGGCGAGCGCCCATGATGGACACTTTGTGTAAAAGGACACACATTATGAGACCTCAGCAGGGACATATAAGACACAAATACTCTGATAAACATAGGAAGCCTTCAGACTCATCAGGGAAAGGCTACAGAATTAACTTTTTTAGGACTTTTACAGGATTTCCTCCAGGAAGTTTTAAGCCAGGCATAGACTTTTCAGGCCGATTCTCCAGTCATCCGTGAATTTTTCAATCGGGCCGAATTTCAGCTTATCACGTGTCGTTTAGTGTACAGGGGGTAAAGAGGGGCGACCAGCCTCTCGTAGCCACCTCCCAACTCCCAATCAGGAATCATAAGCTCGGGAGAAAATCAACTATGTTTAAAATTCAGTCGGCCGTCGCCAGCTAACTGATAACTGAATAAACTCTCTATAAAATATGTATGCTAATAAGACTTTGTGAAGTAATCTGTACATTTTCATATATTACCTGAATCCTCACAGCATAAATGAAATTTTAATTTTCCAAAAAGATAGTAATCCACAGATCAGGAATTAAACAAGTGATCCATGCTGTGTGGGAATCAAGTCACTATTTTAATTCAATAGTTTTAGAGAAAAAAAAGACTAGATTTAAAAAACTATGCTTCCATGATATTTATATCTTGCTTTGTAATCCAGGACAGAATCAGTAACTTTGCTCATGTGTTTTACGTAGGGTTGTCACGATACTAAACTTTTCAACTTGATACCGATACTAAGGAAAATATTCGATACTCGATGTCATTTTCAATACCACAAGGATAAAAACAAAGACTCCAAAATACGACAGAAATTTTTCCATTAATAAACAAAATATAATAAATAGATAAATAAATACAATAAACAATATCTTGAGGTTGTATGCTGTGCACAATATTAAGCAAACTTGATAAAAAACTTATAAAATTAAAATTAAGTGTTCCTTACTTGGCTATGCTTTACACACATAACAATGACACTAGCCAAACAGGTTAAGAAACAAAAATAATTCTCAGCAGCTGCACCTGTTACAGAAAAAAAGTCTGAAACAGAAAAGTGCACAGAATTATTCAATCACACTGTGTTCAGAAAGTGCATTTTCCTCTAATCTGCGCATAAAATGAATGACTGTTTAGGTGCCACTGGTGGTAGCACTGTATCAATACTTTTGAAAATGAGTATTGTCGGATACAACTTTTCAGTATCGATAATTTTTTGAGTATCGATACTTTTGACAACCCTAGTTTTAGGTCAGCTGTGGGAAAATGGGGCAGGTCTGCTTTCTGATCTGACTGCAGGAGGGGCTCCAAGCTGGTCTGCTTTCATCTGGTGCTGCTAAACTCACCAAAAACAGATAAAAGTCACTGGATTTCTCTCCAGTTGCTATTTTTAAGTTGCTACAGGGTCTAAAAAGTCTCCATATACACCAATTAAATCACGGAGTTTTCATCACTGGACTTTCGCCCCCAGTTTTCCTCCACAGCAGAGCAGTGACCTGTAGCCTTCAGTTAGCTTCATATGCTAACCAGCTCCACAAGGAGACAGGAGGGTTAGGGTTTTTTTAAAATAAGTACATTTAAACATTTTTAACTGATTACAATGTGATAAAGGCAAATATAAACAGTATGCTATATCAGATGCTTTACACCGTTATATTTATTTTTCGTTATATTTATTTACTGATGGTGGTCAGTGGGCCCGGTGGCGCCAGTGTACGGCAGCCTCGCTTCTGTCAGTGAGCCCCAGGGCAGCTGTGGCTA
>NW_015150651.1:641916-652154 GCF_000732505.1 Cyprinodon variegatus
GCGCTTTGGTCAAGTCTCCTAACTTGAATAAAGGCGCTATATAAGTACATGCCATTTACCATTTACCATTTCGTAATTCTGAAGGTTTGGAGGCTTTTATTTTGTGACATCAAATATATGTAGAGGAAACCCTGAAGTACAGTGGATTGTTTTTTTTTTTACATTTTAGGAAAACCTGATAAAAGATGCCCTAGATATTCAATCCAGGTCAAACATTTATCTTTACATAAATAATACAGTGCATTTTTTGTACCATACATGTCTTTTATCAAGGAACATGTTTTCCTTGATTCAAGTCACTGGGGGCAGAAAACTTTCTGGAATGCATTTTAACCCCCGATTGCCCAGGAATAAAATACAGAAAAAGCTTTACGTACCAACGTTAGGAACATTCCCAATAACAGCAGGAGGTTCCGGGGGACGTCCTCTGTGCAGGGCAGCAACAGCAGAGCCACAGCATACTTTGCTGGTACAACCTAAATGTAACCAACAGTTAATAAACACATTTATTTCCAAACTGTCGAGAATGAGGCAAAGAGAGTTACAGAACAAGATAAACCAGAAAGAATACAGTATGCTTACTTTTGGTGGTGCGAAGCAAAGACTGCCTTCCCAGCCCCAGGAGTGTTTGGACTCCAGGAACACTGGGTGGGATCTCCTTCTCTATAAGTGGACTGATCCGCCGACAGACTTGGAGCAGATAGTCTGCAGGAATGTGCTGATTCAAAACCACCTGGGTGACATATATGAGAAAACTCCTGTTTCAGCTACACTCTGCACTAACAGAACCATCACAGAGGTCAAGCCGTGCTTAAAATGATAATAGTCAGTGAGTTAGTATCACCTATGTATGTTTCCCTTTTCAAATTAATCATCTTTAAACTGTGGACTTTCTGACCTAAAGAGTTGATGCATATGTGTTATTTTTAATGATTCCTCAGGTCATTATTATACAGTGCTTGACACTATCAATGCTACCAGCAGGATTCCCCTCTTTCAATACCGACTATGTAAGTTGGAAGAAGATGCACCGTTGTTGGCCAGGTCATGTAACCTGGAAGAATGCATCATGGAGCTAAGGCTTTTGCTATAGTATTTTTCGACATGGAGCAAGGAAAAAGTTTAAACCTTCTTAGGCAGCTAAAAAGAGAAAATGGAAAAGAGATTGTGTACAAGGGAAAAACAATAGTCAATCTTGGAAAGGAGTTTGTTAGTTGGTGCAGGCTGAAAGAAGAAGCTAGATGTAAAGCTGATTCTCTTTCCTCAACTTTATTATTAGACTGGTAAGCTAACACTTCGCTCCTAGTATATTCATAAATCTTTGTTATTTTCCATGTTTAGTAGAAGAAAAATACAGGCAGGAAAATGTCTAGTGTCCCTAGTGGCCAAAAGTTACATGGTGGGCCTTTAAATATGAGCAGAAAAACAATAGTTTTATTTGTAAATAATTCACAAAAAAAACAAAAAAAAACAAACATGTGGTGACCAGATCTGGGCAATTTCATGCCTGGCTGACCCTAATCTATCTGTTTAGGGTCCCAATAAAGGGCAACTAAATATAATAATTACATTTTATTCACAAAGGAGAAATTCACCTCTACATTTAACAGATTCCTTTGTGGAGCAGTGGGCTCCATTTGTGTGGCGCATGGGGAGAAGTGTGGAGTTGAGGGTCTTTGCTCAGGGAGCCAGAGTGGAGGCTGTTGGAGTGGAATTTGAACTCACAACCTTTGGATTCCAAGCGCAATGCACTAACCACTAGGTCGCCCCTCATTCTCAAATTTAAGTTGTGAAAAATTCTTTAAACTTATCATCTGTCCCAACAATGAAAATACAACAGACTAAAAGTTTTCAACTGGTTGTATCACAGAGTGATCGAGTTTATAAGTGATGAGTAGAAATCAAAAAATGAAAAGTGATGAAATGATGTCACTCTGAGCTATCGAAACCCCAAGGAGTCGATTGAAGGGAAAAAAAATAAATAAACAATAAATACGATTGAGTGTAATATAATCGCAATTTAGCCAAAGGCAATTTTCAAATTAATTTCAAATTATCACAGAAGGTAAGAGACAGTTGCAGAAAGTTCAAACTTTTTCACACAAAAATGAAAAAAAAACTGAAACATCTACATATTTGTGCTTAGTGTAAAGGGGATTCGCAATTTTGATTTTGGGCAAAATCGTTCACACACAGCTACATGTGCACACAATCATTCAAATTTGTAACAAATACCATAAATAATTTTTTTTTTAAATAATTATTAGCCATACTGGTTAAAGCATAATAGTAATTTGTTTTGGTTTTTTTTTTTTTTTTTTTTTGCCATTTAAGACTTCAAATTAGCATAAAGAAAAAAATGGAAAACTGTGTTTAAATAAATTGCATCTCCCTTTATGGTTTTAAATGTTAATTTCGCTTTAAATATAAAGCAAGATATGTTAATATAGATATATTTTTAAAGCAAAATTATCATTTTAAAGCAATCAAGGTAGATACAATTATATATATATATGTGTGTAAATGAAAATAAATACAGTTATTTGAGAACACACACGAAAACAAAGAAGGTGGGGCTTAAAAAACGCAGAGCGAATCAAATGGCTATTTCAACTCTTCCGGGTAGAAAGAAGAAGCAGCAGCAATTTGATTGGCTTCTAAAGATGATTGACAGGTCTCGGTATCTTACTTAGCCTATCGCGATCCGCCTGGCTCTACTCTACCAGCCCACAAGCTCCACACAATAGCGAAAGCACATTTAGTTATTTATCAACAGGCCTGGATTACAATTAGTATTTAATAAGTTTTTTTTCATAAGGAATCCTTTCGTCCAAATAAATTGTGAGTTAAAAAAAATATATCAGCAAGACAATTTTTTTAAATAAAAATTCGTCAAAAAATATAAAACGACACATTTCCAAATAATATTTCCAATAAAACTCCAACCTACCCAGTCTTGGAAACTCCGTTTGAATATCTTTCCGTCCCAACTCCATCGTTGCGGAACCAACTAAAGTTAAAAACAAGCAGTTAAAGATAAGGCAGCTACCAGTTCCCTCCACGGCAAAGGGACGCGTTCATCCTTCAAACGCTCTTCCAAAAATAAACGGACTAAGTTTCGCTCAGAAGGTTTAGCATCACTGGGCAGAGCCCACAGGAGGAAAACACAAACTTACCTCATACTCCTCCAGCTCCTCGATCAGAATCTAACAACAGATATACACAGTTAGCCCGACAGGCTAGCTATGCGCTTCCTTTAGACAATATGACCGTTTTTAATGTAGAAACGTAACGTTTTACCTGTGCTGCCTTTTTACAGGGTCCAGACTGTAGAAATCTGGCAATGAGGAAATACAGCTCTGAAAAGAAATAATTCGCTGTTAGCTTGTGACTAGCCGTGCTAATGCTAGCTAGCGTCTGGCTTCGCTCGGTTGCCAGGATCACCAGCTGATGTCCACAACTCCAAACTCTGGAAATGTTCAGTTATTTCTAGCAAATCAAACGGACGCTCGGAACTCACCCGCTTCGATTTGTGAACACTTTTCTTTTGCCATTACTATTTCAGGACAGGCGACATTCAGCCAAAACTGGTGTTTTAGCCCGCTCGTTAGCCGCCGGCTAGCTAACAGTAGCTAAAACAGGCTATTGAATGGCCTCCTCCTTTCCCAAGTTGTTATAAATTACCTGCAGCATTGTGTTAGCGCCCTCTAGTGAGGTAGCTTAATACTGCACCTTTTTTGTTTCCACTTCTGAAGCAAGTTGATTTAACACATTTAAAAAAAACACACAGATATAAAACTCTAACCTGTAAACGAACATGTTTAAAACTTAAGGCAAATTTCTAAGTAAATATCTGGGACTGATTTAAAATAAATGAAATTGGATTTTGATCCAAATTGTATTGGATTTATGTTTGAATTAAACTCAGGGAAGTAGAACGAAAATAAACCTGTTATCAGATACAACTATGTTTTTAAATTTTATTTCAGTGACCATGCAGATTCAATAAAGTTCAACTCATTCTGTATTGCGTAGGCCTAAATTTTCCCAACAGTTTTACTTTTTCAAATCACATCCTTCAATCTATTTGAGTGGGATTCAATATGTAGAACACAATGAATGATTAAGAAGGAAGGCAACATATAATTTACACAAATTCTCAGACACCATAAGTCTATAGCTGCTGGACGAAGCAGCCTCCTGCTGCAAATACAAACAAAACAAAATATAGAAGAACAAATTAACCAATATTTAAAGGACATCTAAACAGAAATATTATGATAAACTATTATATGAGAAAAAAAGAACAATTTAAAACAAATGGAACATATGAAGTAATGTTATCAGGAAACAAGTCAAATAAATTAATTATCCACAATACTTTATGAGCATTCATATAATTATTGATGATGTGAATGGTTGAAAAGTCTAACAGTTATATTGTAAACTGTCCCAAATCTGCCAGAAAAAAATCCTGATCCTGTGACATCAGAGTCGACATGAGGCACTTATAACAAAAAGAAAAATGTAAACTTACAGTTTCTCACAGCAGTGGAAGAGGCAGAGATCATAGCTGTCTTTAATAAAAGTAAAAAAAAAAAAAAGTACACTGGCTGTGATGACATTGAAATGAAACCAGCCAGAAGAGTTATGGATGCATTGTTAAACCACTGACTGATATCTTTAATCTGTCTTTCCAAACATGTTAGTTTTCAAACTAAATGAAAACTGCAAGAATTGTACGGTTATAAAATGTTTAATAAATTGTCTATATTATGTGACCGATGCCAACAAGCCACAGCAAATTACTCACATATGTTTGTTAGCTTCTTTCCTCTGGCTAGTATGTGAAATATTTAGCACTTTATCCAAGGTAATTGGAAGGGATGTGGCTTCCAAAGCCTTTACCTCTTAAGCCCGTTGGGCCCGGTACAGGGCCCAGCTGGCACCTGCTCATGTTTATCTATCTATAGAAAGGGCCAAAACACAGTCATATGGTGTTTCATCCACACGCCTTTCAAATGGGGCTTTAAAATTTCTTAAAATTTTTTTAAATTATTTTTTCGCAAGTACTATTTGTTTTCTAGCTGTGTAAACAAATAAAATGAGATTTAAAATTCAAAATGTGTGACTCTACTGTAGTAATGCAACGGCAGGTATTCATTTTTAGCCACGCCCCCTATAGTGGCCAGCATCTTTGGTAACTAGAGGCTCAGACCTTTCCAATAAGGGGTCGGAGGTAATTGTGCGACAATTTCTGGTGATGTAACCGGCATGCGTTACATAAGCTTGCTCTGTTATTCTTATTTTCTATTCAGTTTGGTGTATTGCCTTTCCCTCTTCCTTTAAAGGGGATTTAGTGGCACTCACAACTCTTCTAGTCAGGAGGTTGATATGGCTAAAATGGAAATACTCAGTCCACCTGCCTACTAGGTTAAGGAAATGCTTTGCATGATTTTTCAATTAAAAAGAAAGTAGACTGACTCTGGTCAGAAAGGATGGCATATTTCAGAAACCTGGAATCCCTTTCTCTCCTAATAGCACAAGACGTCGGATCAATGCTGAACCAGTGTTTTTTTTTTAAATTTTTTTTTTTTGCATGTATGTGTACGTATATTACAACTAATTTATCTATTCAATTTTCATTGATTTATGGTTTACCTACCAACTCAGATATTTGAGATCCTTTATTGATTGAGTATTAGAACTGTTTATATCTATTTATTTTGATCTATTCATACTTATTTGTTTTTAATTCAGTCTGAATTATATACATCCATCTACTGGGGCTCAGTGGCGCTGGGGTTTGGTGTACGTGTTCTGAAGCTATACTGTATTTGGATCTGGAATTCAATTTCAAACTTCAAAAAAATACTCTTTTGATTCCAAAGGGAAATCACATAATCAGAATACTACTGTTTTTGTATGTTATGTAAAACTGAAACAGACAATAAAAAAAGGATTGTACCGTTAAACAAAACAAAACAAAAAATGATATGGACACCAGTTTACAAACTATAGGCTTTTTCTTTACTTCAACAGTTTTCCAGGATTTTGGGACAAAAAACCTCTTTATTAGCAGAATGGAACACTTCATTGCCAAACACCAAACCTTTTGAAAGGGAGTATGGATCCACAGCTTTGATAGTTATGAAATTAATGGAGGTTTCAGTTGGTCTGTTTGTTGATCTAAAAAAATAAATAAATAAAACAACAGAACTAAAATATGGAGGTGGTGTTTCTGGAGTAGATGAAGAGCTACTTAAATAGAAAGCAACACCATGTGAAACTGGTTGATTATCAATTATCATGCTCGGATATTACTTGTGGTGTCCCTCAGGGGTCAGTATTGGGACAGGTACAGTTACTGTCTCCAGAGGTAGTTAGATTATCCAAAAATGGTACTGAAGGAAGAGAAGCACCACTACATCATATTTTATTCAAGTAAAGTAAAAAAAAAAAGCTATTTGATAAAAAGTACTGAGTTACTGATCTACTTACTACCCATGATCATAACAAACATTTTAATATTTTTTTATTTATAAAACCTACAGTATAATGCCATGTTCAGACTGCACGCTACTGAAGCAGCACAAGCAGCAGGTTTACAGGCAAAGTCAATGGTTGTCGCACATCGAATGGTCCTGCAGCACCTCTACAGCAGCAGGAGCAGCAGGAGCAGCGCCTCATGAGCTTCTGAGCATCTGAGGCGCGTGACGTGCTTCACAATCAGCAGATGATGGAGTTGGAAAAAATCAACTTTTGCTGCTCGACGCACCACATCAACCATTCAGAGAAGCTGATCTGGGAGCTGGCAGGGAGACAGACACAGCACTGCTGATGCAGATCGCTATGATCACTCCTCTGAAACGGTTTATTAACGGCTAAATTAACTTAAAATCAAACCTGCCTGCAAAGTATGTTCATTTTTATTAATCCAAGGCCCGCAAGTTGGAACAAAAAACCGAAAAAAGCCAAAAACCAACTCCAACCGCCAACAAAAAGAAGGGAAAAACCCCAAAAAGCAAACAAGCCCGAAGCAACCGCCGCCGAAGAATCCCAAGGAAAACCCAAAAACAGGAAGGGGGGGGCCAAAGCGCCCCCAAAAGAAAACAAAAATTAAAAGCAGGATGGTAATCTGGATTAACTGACTGCACAGAAGGTGTTTTCAGGTGGACTTTCCCTGTAAATATATTAAAACTACATTTTACCCACCGATCACAGCAAATATAGCAAAGCCGCTCTCTGCCATTGAACACAGGAGCAGCAGAAGCATCAGACGCATCTGGACACACTTTACTGGACATTTGACCATAATGTGGACAAACATCAGAAATTAAGCAGCAGAAGTTTTTGTTGCTGCTGAAAACGCTTTCCGTCTGAACCATTACCATATCTTTTTACAAATTACACAGCAGACTCAGCAGATGAAACAAAACATTTAAAGAATAAGCCTTGAACACAAAAACGACATTTCATCTGGCTTCCTGCAGTTCTCCACTTCCAGAGTCTTGCTGCTTTTGTAAATAAGACATTAAAATTCACCGGTTCTCCATATGAATCTGCATGTGGGTCAAAAAACTACAAACCAACAGGACAATGACCGTCTCTACATAAATGACATACGCAAAAATTCAAATGTATTTTGTTATTAGCAGATTAAAAAAGTATTTCCTGTACAGGTAGGATCTTAGAGCAGCTCTTGGATAATTTCACCTCAGAGATGAAGAAGCTAAAAAACTGGTCTGACAAAACAGCCTTAAATCTGAAAAAAATGTAATGTAATTAGGAGATTATAAAGGAGACATAGGCAGGAAATGAAATAAGACGGGGTACAGGTGGAATGAGTAAATGAAACAAATTTCTCACATCAAACATTCTCCAAAAAGTGATCTAGAAACATTGCAACTCTATGGAAAGCAAAACATTTTCTGAACAATTGTTGGGAGCTGGAGAAGTACCACCTTTCTCCAGCAGAGTCCGCCGTGGATCCTCCTGAGCCGAGCCTTCGACGCACCTGTGGCTCGTCCCATCATCAGAGGATCCACACTATAAAAGCTGTCTTCAGACCTTGCCTCGACGCCGCAGTGTTGAATCTCGTTGGTTAGCACCTGAGCCAAAGAACCCTCTGAGAAATCTATTGCTCTTTGAGTCCTGCTTGGATTCTCATCCTTTTTGTCTCTGTTTCCAGGAAACCAGTTTTTCTCCGTAAGCTCTGGAGGAGCTTAGATTGCCGAGCCTGCCCTCTGAGCCAAACCCGAAGACTCTTCTCTGGATTCCCATGCAGCTCTGGATTAAGAGCTGGAAACCAAAGCCAAGGTCTGCACCCTCATCAGAAGTAAGACGCTGAAGCAGTTTCTGGACTCTGCTGAAACAAACCTTCTCTGGACCCAACAACTCCTCTCTCTGAGTTCAAACCGGAACCCTCAAGGTATAAATCTGAACATCACAAAACCAAACCCCATAGCTCCTAAGCTAACTGCTCTGTTATCTACACAGACTCCAGTGAACCAGTCCCCAGGCCTGAACCAGTTCCAGTCATATTCCCATGTGCTTGTGAACAATAAACTCTGTTAAACTTTTACTATTGTTTCCGTCTCCGTGGTGTTCTGCATAACTGGGTCTCATCAGTGAACCCATCATGACAACAATAAAGCTTTATTTATTCTTTACTGTTCACTGATATTACATACCTGGTTTTATCAGTAAACAGGTTATGTGTTGAAGTTTATGAAATCGGCATGAAAGCTGCAGAAAGCCATCATGATAATTTATACGTTTGGATATTCATCATTCATCCATTCTCACCGCTTAGATTCTGCGATCTGGAAGAGTTTCAAACCTCACAACTGATGCGTTAAAGTGGAAATAATCAGCTACCAAGACTGTTTATTGAACGTAAGGGAGGGTAAAATTACAGAGATAATCTAAAAATGCTCAAACAAACATGAGACAAATGTGCTTCTAATAAATGGTGTGAATGCTTGAATCAAACTCTGTGTTGAATGACACCATGAGACTGTTTAGGACTAAGATGGAAGAAGGAACATCGATGGCGACTCAGTCACTGCAGATCCGTTATTACACCTCTTTGAAATGGTCATGTTGGTTATGAGTAATAATTGTTTGAATGTAGATGTGTGTAGGCAAGTATAAATTTGCATATTTCTTTGCTCACTCAATGGACATGGAGTAGTATTGACTTGTGAGTTAAAAAGGAATCAGGAATTTTGTTGGTTTTATAGATTATAGGAGGGTGAAGGGTTATTATTAAATAATTCTTATTTATTCTTACCCCATTTCGGACATAATACCTGCATTTATAATAATTGATAATTGAACTTTGTTGATCTCACAATGGAGAAATTCACCTCTGCATTTAACCCATCCCCTTTTTTACAAATAACAATTATAGTTGTCATTAATAAATTATTAATGACAACTTCAATTCTATATATCTAAAAAAGTTATTAATAATAATATTTGCATTTTAAATTGTATTTTTTTTTTTCGTTTTTTTACTGAAAAATCATTCATTACATTTTGAAGTGTAGTGAGGTAAACTTATTTCAGCTTTCCTTTGTAAAACAGCTCTGTCCATATAATTTGTAAGTGTTGTCATGAATTAAGATCTTAAAATACTTGGATCTTTCTATCACTTCAAACATTTGATCTCAGGCTGAAATAAACAAACAATTATCCATATTTTTTGACAAATTTGGAAGAACTCTGGAAAATCTAGAGAATAATCTGTAAAAAAACAAGCAAACCGGAACATCAGAGGATGACACCTGTCTTTTTAAGTTTTTTCTCACATACAAGAAGCATTAATAAAGGAAGTGAATCACATTCACTCGCCCTCTTCAATGGACATAAAAAGGAAATTCTCTTGAATAGCATGGGATGTGCTCCATTCATTGATTTAGTCAGGAGAAGAGGCAGCATATGTTCACTCTGATATAATGTGTGTGTGGGTTTGGGGGGGACTGTTACGCCTTAATAAAGCCTGAAATTCCTTAAAGCGTTTTCACTAAATACAACACATCTGATTGAAATATAACATCCTCTACCTGTTTCAAACATTAACCCTTTACATTAACTTGAAATGTAATTTTTTTCTGTTTATTAGTTTAATTTTCTGATGAAAACAAATGCATGACTAAACTGACAGAATCACGGACCTTAATGCTGACATGTCTTAAATTGTTCATAAAGCTAAAATTAAATTAAATTCAGTT
>NW_015150651.1:652851-655058 GCF_000732505.1 Cyprinodon variegatus
ACCTGAGCCACTCTAACTATAAGCTTTATCAAAAAGGAAAAAAACTTTATTTCTGTCATGATGTATTTAAGAGATTTGACCTACATACAGAAAACCACTCAGAGAAACCACAGAAAAGTTTAACAGGTTTGTTGAGGAGTTCAAAAGGTTTGATACGGGAGAACTTAGAGAGCTGGTGAACTGGAACTGGAAGCGAGAAGGGAAGTTCACAGAGGTTAGTTCAGGGTCTTTGAACAATGTCTGGCAAACACAGAGATAAACGGGACTCATGATTGCGGAGAAAGGTTTCTTCCCTGAATCCAGTCGGTTTGGTTGGATCTTGAGGAGCAATGGAGCGGACTGCTCCTTAAATTTCCTGGAAAAATTGAACGGGACGTGTGGAGATGAATCCCCTGCTCAGTGTGAAGCACAGACAATCCTTCCAAGGGGAGAAGGCCAAATATCCAGTATGTAGGATGACTTCCTGCCGAAAGACCAAAGACAAAAAAATAACGTTAAACTCAGAGAAACAAAAACTCAGTTAGGCTCAGCTAAACTCAGCTTGGCTAGAGTACCCAAAACTGGCAAACACTCTGGAGTCGAAGTAGTGGCAGTCCACCGCTTAAGAAGTCCTCAGTAATGAGCCAACCAGGTGTGTGGGAGGACCAACAAGAACAGGGCGCCACCTAGTGGTGGAAGGGAAAAAACACAAAAGCACAACCCACACGGACTGAGTTCCTAACAATTTCACTAGCACTAATAAAAATGTTTGTGTGTTTCTTGATATGCTCATACATTCATTTGCTAAAATATGACCAAAAAAGTCCTTTTAAATTAAGTCCTCTCATGTCTTATATCTACTTCCTCCATTATTTCACCAGAAATAGCTAAAGAAACCAAGAGGTTCTTACCTGAACTATTCCCTCAGGAAGAATCACACAATGTTAGGAATTAGTTATTTAAAAATTTTAGGCAAAAAATTTACTAAAATATTATTTTACCAAATAATGTTTTACTGTAATGAACTGTATTTATATTTATATCAGAGATAAGCGTCAGACACACCTGCTGAGACCCTGGATGGAAATAATGTTTAATTCATAATAATTATTCAAATAATGTTTTGTGTTGTGAATTGGTTTGAACTCGTTCCAGTTGCTCTTAATTAGTTAAAAGCTAATTTGACATCTTTCCAAACTCTTCATGATAAACATCTAGATCTAAAACATAAAATCCCTGCTGAAATGTGATGTCATTTTATCAATCTATTTATCATGGTTTGCAAACATTTTAAATTCTTTTTCTTTGTACATAGTAGTTTAGTTTAGTTTCACTGGTTTAGTCAAGAGTTTGTAACTGAAACATGTCAGACTCTAGATTGAATGATTTTGGTTAATAAATAATATTTTGAAAGAAGTTGTTCAGAGTTTTGTTATGAGCTCGATTAACTTTTAAGTCAAAAGTTTTTTTTCCCTCATCAACTTAGCATATACGGTACTAGTTTTCTAATTTTTCCAAACTGTAAAATGTATAATTTAAAGCTTAAAATGAAAGTAAGTCCAACTTTATATTAGTTCAGAGGCTTTAAAGTCACTGCAGGATAAAAAAGGATGTCCGGCGGACCAATGGCTGCTTTTATCCACATCAAAACATTTCTAAACACATGGGTCTCACCACTAAAACCTTGGTTTGCTAAATTATAGCTTATAAAAATAGCTGTTTAGTCGCTGTTTTTAACCTTACATCCAGTTTGTGTGGCGTATCAGCAGCCATAGATGCACCATGTTCACCTTTGTGCATTTTTTGCAAAGGTGTTTGAAAAAATCTCATAAATAAAACTGCTTTTAACTTCTTACACACAAAGATCTTAAAGTTTTGGTCTTTGGCCTCTTCATTTAAGAAAAATAAAACACCCAGAATGCTCATTACAGAAAACATTTTCTGTTTTGGTTGGTTGGACATAAGTAATCAAATAAAATGTGTTAATATTTCTTTTTTTAGTCAAGTTTTAAATACTTCTTGTTGGAGTTATGGCATGTCCAGAAATGGTGCTAAAGCTTTACTTACTACTTATATAACATTTAAACTCAAAATTTCCCCTGCAATGACTAATTACTCCTTAAAGCCACTTCCATGCATACAATTTCCCCAAACGTTATATCCCTAAAATAAGAGAGCTATAGACAGGCAACCTGATTACAAAAAAATACTTAAATAGAAACATAGAC
>NW_015150651.1:655487-656452 GCF_000732505.1 Cyprinodon variegatus
TGATTTCTTGGATGACTACTTTCTTCTTTTATTGGAGTGAAACATTTGATTATTACATAACTCCTCATCTGTTCAGAATGTTAGCCTGTTTATTTCAGTGTTGACCTGAAGGTGGCGCAGCAGCGTCCTTTAAGAAGGGATCCCTGAACCTGACCCACATCAGCATGATTACAGATCCATCAAACTCATATGGAAAAATCCTAATAATAAATTAGCAGCTGGTTGATTCCTAGAAAATTTCTGTCAGATCACGTGGTTCTAGATAGATCAGGTTAACATATATGATGTTTGGTCACTGCTGAAGTCTCCCCATGGACCTTTATTTAGCAGGTGTTCCAGTGGGCGGGGTTCCCCCAGTGGGCGGGGCTCTCAGGTGGGCGGAGCTCCGGCAGCGGCTCTCAGGATGAGCGGACGGTCCGCGGCGCTGTGCAGCTCAGGAAGCGGTGACAGCTCAGGTGTGAGGATTCTCCCTCACACACAGGTGGAATATCTCCGGCGCCGGTTTTATTTTTTGTGGGGTGGCTTGGAGGATTGGAGGAAGACTTTACCAGGTGTCGCGCGCTGAGGCTATAGTTTCCTCCGCCTCGCGGATAAAACAGGTAGGTGTCTTCTATCCATGTCTCAGATCACTTTACCTGCTGCTTACCTGCTCTACTCGGCACAGATCTAGCCGGAGTTCAGCTGACGGCTGGAAAAGCACAAAGTGAAGCAAGGACCCTAAGATATTTTCTTCTTGAGGAAATGATTCTCTCAGACAGGAAAATTAATTTAACAGATTAAACTCTGTTAAATCATTAAGGTCTCTCACTTCATACTATTTTGGTTATTACCATTTTTTTCAGCCATGTCTAAAAGCCATGAACGGTTATTAGCTTGTCCTAATGTCGGTGTTGGTCATTTGTGTTATGAAACAGCCTGTTTTCTCCTTTATTCGTAGACTTTGAAGGCTGACCTGGTTCCTGAAG
>NW_015150651.1:657550-661228 GCF_000732505.1 Cyprinodon variegatus
TTGATATCTAAAATAAAAAAATATGACAAATAACAATGGGATTACAGAGGTCTGAAATCCCTATTTTAGGAATCCAGAATGTTTATTTTAAACAGAAGTGACCTGGATGACTGAGAACCTTCACCAGCTTAAACAGAAGTTTGGATAATTTAATGTCAGATATCTGAAAGTGACAGAAAAATACACATGAATCGGGGAAAGTGACAGCAAGATTTAAATTTCAGATGTCATTTTGACTATGACGAAATTTATTGGAGATATTTGAAATGCATATTCAGTCAAGTTAATAAATGTAGAAAAGGCCACTTATATTCTTTTCATCCAGTTTTTTGCTGGCAAAATGTAATTTTGGAAATCTGTATTTATAGTTCTGACCAGTTGGGATGGGATTTAACGAGAATAATCCTATTTTAGGGATGTAATAATGTGAACAGCAGAGAACACTAATAAATGTCAATACGGCCTGCCATACAGTCTGCTGTCTAATGAAGCTTAGTGGTGCTGGGCTGTCAGAGCCACCTGGAAACCTGCTGCAGCCTTTTTACTAACAGACACCAACTAACTGTGTCTGCATGAAGTGTCAAACCATTTATACCTGTGATAATATTTGAAATAGTTATTATAATTAACAATTT
Organism: Cyprinodon variegatus; assembly: GCF_000732505.1. Lineage (NCBI taxonomy): Eukaryota > Metazoa > Chordata > Actinopteri > Cyprinodontiformes > Cyprinodontidae > Cyprinodon > Cyprinodon variegatus. The sequence goes on from NW_015150651.1 coordinate 658,186, forward strand.
ATAAAGAATAGTAATAATAACAGAATAGATATGAAATAATAATAATAATAATCTTTATGACATCATTAATTATGAAATAATAATTTATTAATACTACTAGTTCAAATTATTAATCCAAATAATAATTTAAATAATAAGAAGCAATAATAAAAACACATTAAAAAAGGAGTAGAAATGTTATAGTCAGTCAGTCTGTCTATTTCCACCATATAAAGTTATCATTGAGACTAAAATCTCTTTCATGGACGACTAAAGGTTTGATGTTATTATTTGTATCGATCTCAATATAAAAAAAAAATTCAAGATCAGGTATCTGTAAAAATTGACCTGATTCATAGGAGAAGAACAATTCAGTTTATTTTTTCTAATAAATTTAAGTTAGACCTTTATTGGCATCCATCTTTGAAATAATAAATGCAGTCAATTGGAACTCTAACAATTGAATATATGTTTATAGGATTGAATCTGTCCTGTTAACTAGATTTTGTGATACTTCATAACTTTTATAACTTCTTTTCTAACCTGGTTTTTATTTTAAGCTGCCTTTTAGGGTTTAGACGTCTACATTCATACATCCATCATACTTGTAAAGAGTTTATGACTCTCTCTTAAAAAAGTAAACAATGACGAAAATAATAACATTAAAGTATTCAAAGCTCTGGTAAAAAGATGAACCCTGCTCACTCCAGCTGGGCATCGATTCAATTTCCAAAAATTGATTAGATTATTATTCTAAACATTTAGAGTAGATTTTTTTCAATATAATCCGATCTGATCTCAAATTTGATTTCTGGTAAAAGAAACTTTTTTTTGCCTTTAGCTGAATTAGGTTGTAGTTATACAAGATATTAATACCAGTATTATGGTAAGATTCAACAATAAATAAACAAAATGATGGCAGTAAATGGCATCTGGATGATGCATTTTTTTAATCAATCTTTGGTTGCATATGAAAACATTATTAAGGCTTAATATGGTAATCTATTCAGAACTGTAATACTGATTTTTTTAACAGAGCCCTGATAACTACAGCTTGTGTTAATGAGCAGATAAACTAAGGCGATATAAAAACAGAGCAGCAGTATTTCTATTAAAAGCAGTCACAATGACTTTACCAATTCCTCTCCTGTTCAGTGAAAACGGGCTTTAAACATTTTGACCAAAACTGCTTTTTATTACAATATAAGGAGCTTTTTTTCATCATCAGGAATAATGAAGAAAAGGATTAACTAACAAACAGCCTCTTGATTACAGCTATAATGTTACTTACAGGATTCACACCTTTAAGTTTATGTTTAACCGTTTGGCTGATTGATATTAACACCAGTCAGACAGTTGATCAGTTTTCTAATGTCATTTTGACTATTTGATTTTTTTTTATGGACTGTATCAGAAAAAAGAAAAAAATGTTGTGTGTCCTTTGATTAAAATAATAACTCTGAATCTAGCTGAATTTAGAAGGATTACAAAATGGATTTATCCCAAAGTGTTTTTATATCCGTGAAAAGTTTAGTGTTTCTAGAGATGCATATAATTAATAGGAAAAAATAATTTATTTTTATGTCACTGAAAAAGGAAGAGTCTGGATTTCACCTTTCTGTGACTGCTTTAATGAAAAGAAGTCGTTTTTTTAACCTGGTAAAATTAAAAGCTTATATTGTTGATCTGTTTTTGGGAAATGAACTACAGTGGAGTTTGTGCTCAGATTGTTAAGATGGGTCTCAATGTTGAAGCTATTTTCTTCCACTGGATTTGGGCTTGAATATGAATATGGCCAGATTGCCTCAGCAGTCATGAATAGTGATGAGGATGTATGCTGACAGCTGAGTGGGGCGGGATGGGCAGCTCCGTGACTGATTGAACCGGGGTGTTCATGGCACCATATGTTCCTGTTTACATCATGCTGCTTAACATTTAGGCCAACCTCATGACTCATGCTATCCCTTTTGCTCATCAGCTCAATTTTTTTTAGTCCTGTTCCTAAATAGGACAATCTGAATTTACATGCATGGGGTAAAATGGCTGTGTAGCACTTAAGTGCATTGAGTTTACCCGCAGGAAAACAGATGCATTGCTGCCTGCCGCTGCACCTTCCTTCACTGTGCTCTCCGATAGTTAAAAAAGATCTCATCTGACATGATATTTTATCAGGTAGAATAACCTGGTTTTGTAACTCCTCAGGTCCAGCCTCCATGTGTTTAAATATTTTAATCAGAAAACTATAGAGAATTAGTAATAAAGCCCCAGCTAAGTGGCCATATATATAGTATTGACATGTAATGTGAGAATAGATGGAAATTGTAGAACATATCACAGTAAATATAACATCAAGACAACGCTGATTGTACTGCACACAATGATGCTGTGCTAAAGGTTAGGATTAAATGTGCAGCTCTTATCTACAGATAGAACACAGAATAAAGAAAACTGGCTTATGCTATTAAGCTACGTTATTTTATTTTTTATTTTTTAAGAGAGTTTGCTTAATAACAATGTTTGGTGAAGAAAATATTAGAACAATTTCATGACTGTACTTTTTTACATTTTTACTTTTTTTTTTTTAAACATTATTCCAAAAAGCTGGATAAAATTTTTTTTTTAAGTGAGGGTATGATTTACAGTGTTTATAGCACTCACTCTGTGAGTTAGCTTCACTCCTGCTGTATTCATGTTAGCTGCACTGCTGTTAGCCACACATCTAGGGTGTGTTAGCTGCACTCATGTTAGCTGCTTCATGTTAGCTGCACTCATAACATATTTAAGCTGCATTCATGTTAGCTGCACTCATAATGTATGTTAGCTGCCATCATGTTAGCTCCCCTTATGACGTATGTTTGCTGCCCTCATGTTAGCTTCACTCATAACGTATGTTGGCTGTCCTCATGTTAGCTCCCCTTATGACGTATGTTAGCTGCCCTCATTTTAGCTGCACTCATAACAAGCTGCATTCCGTTTAGCTGCACTCATAATGCATGTTGGCTGCCCTCGTGTTAGCTGCACCATGTTAGCTGCCCTCATGTTAGCTGCCCTCATGTTAGCTGCC
>NW_015150651.1:662117-664070 GCF_000732505.1 Cyprinodon variegatus
CTAGTCTTTCACAATATGTTGAATTAATAGTTATTATATAAATTCACATCATGTCATCTCAAGGCAGTATCTACATAGAGACAATTTAACCAGATCATCCAGTCAGGTTGATTCAGTCAATCCAGTCAGATTAAAAGTTCAAAGTTTTCGATCTAAGTGAAACCAGCTGGCTGCATCCAGTCATTGACTTTACAGGAGAGATGGTAGACATTATTCCCTGTTCTGGTCCTTGTCAAGAATTGGTGATGTCAGCAACAAATGTAATGGTGAAATATTTTAGCTCCAGCTTGAAGAGCTCTGTCCTTTTTCTGACAAAGAATATCACATTTATGACTAGTTCAGCAAATGTCAGGATTTCTCTCTAAACATTCCTCTTTTTTCTTCTAGTTTCTGTGTTGTTTTCCCTACAGCTAGACTAAACTGTGAGAGAGGTTTGTGTAAAGTTTGTTTTTAGAGGCTGAACTGATAAATGACCTCTCATGAACAGTGATCAGTCTCTAGATTCTCCAGTAAAGCTGAAGGTTAGTGAACTGATGACACACCGTTCGTGTCTGATGTTAGTGAGCATGTTGGGAGGAAAGTAGGTTACTGGGCCATGTCCTGCAAGCTTAAACTGAATGCTAGTCTGAATATTGCTCCAGCTGCTTAGTGTGACCAGGCATGCACAAATGGTGCAGCTTCACACAGCAGCAAACATGATCTTTTTCCTGTACTGTCTCTTTAAGGAAACAGAGCGGCCCTGCACATAGGAGGAATGTTGAATGTTCAGCCTACACTGATTGATCTCAGAGCTGCAGAAAACAGTGTGAAATCTGACAACAGGTTGATAAACAGCAAATATTCAAAGAAATCTCAAAGATCTGGGATCTCAGACAAACAAGGTGGACTTATGGAAAAGTTTAGCTCTAAAAATCTATAAATATGGTCACTTTTCCAACCAATCTTTACCAGAATTCCCACACTTTAAAAATGTCCTTTCTAGTTTGAAACTTGGCACATTTTTTTTTTTTTTTTTCATTTTAAAATCTAGAACCACAGACCTACTTTCCTTTTAATCTTCTTCTCTATGAGCAGCCATTTTTTATGGACTGGTTTTGAACAATATTGTTCTGTTTGGTGAAAAAGGCATTTCTCAGCTCTCGTAAATAACTTGGAACAATAAGAGGCAAACAAACTAAAATAATAGATCTCTTCAGGGCTTGTCAAGACAAATTAGAGAGAAATGGTTGTGTTAAAGTTTTAAAAGACTGACCCAGTTACCTCAACAGCTCTTTATTTTGGGACAAAGAATAGATCCCAAAATAAAACTTTTGGGCATTGAATTGAGTGGTAATTGAAATAACTGTCATGTTTTCTTGGCTGGGTTGGAATAATCCATTTTATTTTAAATTTAAAAAATCTCAATGAGGGTGAAATAATAGTTAAAAATCTGTATTTAGATTAGCTCTGGATAAATTTCTCTGAGGTTTATCTTTATTACAGTCAGTCAAAGGCTGATGTCGACCTCTGGGTTAGCTGGGTGAAACGTCTCTTTGACTAAAAGGTTTAAAAAGGTTTTTACTTTAATGTCTCGATATGTTAAATTTAGCAGCACTGTTACCTGGAAAAGAAAACACGGACGCTTTCCATGAAACATGTTAAAAACCATCTTAATGTTTAGGCAAAGCATGTTTATTTCTATGGCACAGTTCATTGGAGTGGCATCCAAGCAACAAGATAGTTCACGGAAATTAATCATGAATTCAAATAAGATGAAGATGCAAAAGAAAAACATAAAATTGTTGATTGAATAAAAAAAAGATAAAATTATTAAGAAAATAGACTAGGGATGCACGATATTGGGATTTTGGCCGATATCTGATATGCCGATATTTTAAAACTCATGCAGCCGATAACCGATATTGATACCGATGTTAAAGCTGAACAAAAATAAGTAGTCATTGAAAAAAGCAG
>NW_015150651.1:664558-672106 GCF_000732505.1 Cyprinodon variegatus
TATTCAGTTTTAAGGCTGATACCGATAGGGGGCCGATTATATCGTGCATCCCTAAAATAGACCAAAAGTTAGACTGAAAAGTAACGTTAGAGGCAACTAAACGCATTTAGATCAGATGTGTTGTTGGAACGTATTTCTGCAGAAACACTGGAATGTATAATAATATGATAATAATCCAATGGATCAGGTTCAGTAATGTAACACTGAAAATAAAAATAACATGTTTTATTATCTAATGCAGCCTAGATCTTTAACCTTTCAGCAGCCTGTGATGCCAAACACACCAATGAAGCAGAATGGGGGCCAGCGATGCACCTGTTGATGACCTGGTTGTTTTAGGGATCACTTAACCTATCGAATGTTTCAATCACTTAATTCATCAAACTGTTTTGTGTGTGCTGCATATTTTTTTGTTTTCTTTTGCTGTCATTTGATTGGTTTTGCTTTTTCGCCTTTTATATTAGCCTATATTAATATATAAAAATTATACATGAGGAGCTTGTTTGTCTTGTTTATTTTATTTATCAGCTTCCTAAATAACCTTTGATCTGTACTTTACAGTGACATTTTTATTTATAAAGTTTCATTTAAAATAAAAGGATTCATTTAAATAAGTACTATTAGTAAATTAACATTTCTGAATTAACTTTTGAAATGAAAAATTGCTTTGTACATTTTAAATAAATTGCAAACATGTCAGAAGTATACGTACATATTCTACAAGTAACATCTTTAGAAATGTATTTTATGGTTAAAATGTTTATAGTTTATATGTGTAGAATTTTGTTTTGAGTAATTCGAAAAGTAGGTTAATTTTTTCAGCAACTGTCAGGTTTAGAGTCGATTTAACATTACTCTGGATAACAATTTAATTACCAAATTAGTTGAGGATTATTTGAATAATCAATTAATCATGATTAATCATTTCAGCCATTCTGGGTACCACCTAAAAATACATATAATTACTTTGTATTTATTTATAGATATAAATTTAAGTAATTGCTTTAGCACTGAAAAAAAACAATCAAATTCATTGGGATTAATAGATTATTGAAATAATTGTCAACTAATTTTTTAGCTTTAACAAAATTTGAAAAAATATGTATAAGCACTTTGCATTCAAGATAATTAAGCTTTTTCATCCGTCAATATGCTCTATCCAGAACTCCTCAAGTAGAAAAGTTTTAGTTTAATTCTCTAAAAAATCGTCTTTGTGGAACTTTTTGCTATCTGATTATTAATTTAGAAATAATCGACAGATTCATGGATTAGCAAAATAATCGTTATTTGCTGCCCTAAGTAACATTAAAATTTGTAAAATATATATATTTCAAATAGCACTTAATAAATTTCATCGTTTTAAATGTCTTCTTTTAATTTACTGGTGCACTAAATACGCATTTTTTAAAAGGCCTATTCACATGTATGTTTTTCCTGATACATTTTAGCGCTCAGGGATCACATCACAACCTTTGGGAAATCCGTTTGGGACCCCTTCCCTCCATTTTTGGACTACAGTAGATAACCATGGATACGCCATATATTGGCATCTAGAGGTATGGTATTCCTAAGCTGAGCGCTGCAGCTGTTCATCCAAATAAATGCTAACGGGTTAGCAGCAGGTGCTAACAGAAGTGCAGGCTTATAAGCATGATAGAGAAATCAGATGACTGGAAAAGCTTGTCGCAGCATTTTCAACGTTCTCCTGATGCTGCGGTCAAAATCGTTTTTTAGACAAACTGTCCAGCGCTGCTCTTTCTTTCACTTACAGATGTAGAGGACGGTAAACACCAGCTGGGGAGGGAAGTAGGAATTCCCTGAGAGAATACCACATCTGCTTTGGCTCGATGACATCACAAAAGGTTAAAAAAAGAAAGACCTGCTCACATTAGCTAGCAGCATGCAGGACTTAATGAAACAGACAATTAAAATCTAATGGATCTAATGTCATGGTCAACTAAACTATATAACAGGATACCTGGTGCAGTCCATCAACTGGATGCAGTGGGTTTTTTCAGGAGCAATACCTCCTTTAACTGGTTTGACATACGGGGAGCTTTGTGATAAAGCACCTCTTAAAGGTTTGGTGTCATCCACATGCAGGACGCTGCCATGAAGCAGATGGCGTAGCGTGTTGGCGTGAATTCTGATGCAACGGCTCCTCTTCTATCAGGAACCACACATGCAGATCCCATCTGTTTACCCTTTAAGCAACACCAAACGGGAGATTTGGATCTGGATCTTTGGGAAAGGTCCCAGGAGTGTTTATCGTTCACACTGGTTCCCAGTTATCAGGCTGTTCTAGACTTCCTGCTTGTTGATGTTAAAAACTGCTTTGTTTTGCTTCGACTTTGGGATTCTTGGATGTTTCAGTCTCTATTTATGCCTCATTAACAGCCACATCCTGATCTAACTCTTTATTTCTGATACAACATCGATATCGCAGCTCTGATCATCGACTGATACCGATAATCAGCCGATACGATATCAGCATAGATAGATGCTTTGATTAAAGCTGAGAACGTTGAAACTTCATTCATTGTTAATCAGGGATAGCAGGCGGATTTAAGGAGCCCCAATTTCTTTGTTTTCCTTCCAAAGAGTCCAACTTTCTGACTTTATCTGAGTATTAGGGCCAGGCTAGAGATTTTTTAAAAATAAGATAATAACGTCATAACATTATTAATATAATGTTGTAACATTATAAAGTCGTACACTAACGAGAATAAAGTCGTACATTTACAGGAATAAAGTCGTACATTTCCGGGAATAAAGTCCTAATATCATGAGAATAAATTTGCAACAATATTAGAATAAAGTTGTATTTTATGACAACTCTTAAAAGACACGCTGTCTTCCCTAGAATGAGGAATGTCGAGCATCTTGTGAAGTTATACTTTGGCATCAGTTTCACAAATACGAAAATATTAAGTCTCTTAGCATCAAATTATTATCAGTATCCGAACTTTGAAACAATTGTGGAAACGACTATGTCTGTATGGAAGAAAACATGCTGGACGCTTCTTTCTGAAACAGGTTGTGGTATGATGACGTCATTCTCGTAATATAAAGACTGTACTCTTAGAATTGTATGACTTTAATGGCCCTAATATTCCATTGTTCCACATAGATATAAATGTGTGTGTAGATTTATACATTTCTAGATAATTTCCTCTATAATATGCGTACTGTTTGTCAGGCTTTTAGCTAGGAATATTTCATAGGGCTGTCCACCCTGATGAATCACATCTTTAGGATTTGCATGGCATAGAGGGAGTCCGGGGGGGATCTTCCCCTAAATTTTGAAATTTAGACTCCCTGAAACGCTTTCTCCTGAATTTTTGACTTTGTGCCAACACTACTTTTGTCCTGATTGCGGGAAGTATGTGTGCTTGAATAGAGGTGGAAATGTCATAAGGAAGACATGAGATCATTTTTAGGAACAATATTATGTTTCATAGGTTAATTCAAACAATCAGAAAATGTAACTTAAACTTTCCGCTACAGGTGAAACTTGATTGTTACATAAAAAACAAGTTGAACCACAATGATTAACTGAAAAACAGTCTATTAATACTAAACACCATCTGCAAACCAGGTGATTTCTGTCTACTCTGTTAAGAACACAGCTTACCTGCGTGCATACAGCGCAGCATGTTTGTTCCTGCGAATGAAATTTTCCATAGAAACGAGGGCTGCAACTAACTACTATTTTGCAAATCGATTAATCTAATTATTAATTATTTTCTTGATTAATCAATTAATAATCAGATATCTAAAGGTTCCTTAAAGATTTTTATGAAATTAAACCAGGTGAAACTAAAACTTTTCCACTTCATAGAGCAGGTTGAAGGGCGAAAGTTTATTTTTTTCCATAAATGCAAGATTTGTATCTTTTTTTCTTTCTTTTACAATTTTGATATAATTCCTGCTCTAAGTGGGTCGCTCTTTCAGCTAAAGGAATGTTTTACAGTCTCTATACTCCATTTAACCATTAATCAATAACTGAATTAGTTGATGATTATTTCAATTATCCAGGAATCACGATAAATCCGATTGTTTCAACCATAGTTGAGACATTAGATATTCCTTCAATAACAGCGCCCATCTGCACTGCATCACACCCAAATATGACCAATAGGATGCGACCCTCTCGATATCTGAGACTAGAAAGGTCAGGATCAGCAAATTTTGAAGATTTGAGGGAAGTTTTCGGAGGGAAATTAGGCCGTNATACAAAGTGTACTTTGACTAGGCCACTCCAGATGTGGACTCGCTGGTTTAGATGATCGTCTTTCTGCAAATGCCTTCCAAAAATGTTTAGAAGATTTTGGTGTTTTTGTTTGGATCTATCTTCCCGTCAGTAGATGTTGGTTCTCACTGCGGTCCGTCTTCCAGACTTATTGACGTCAGTAACTCTGTTTATCTTCTGCTCTTTAACATGTTGGTTTATATGACTTTTCCTCCTGATAAATGAAATCATTAAAAACGGCATTCTGTTTCTACTCAGCTCGTTTTTTAAAATATTTAGATGATGTAGAACCCGAAATCCCCAAGGAAAACGGTCTGGTTTTTTAGCGGCATTAGACTCCAGAGAGAAGGAGACAGAGATGGTAAACGTCAGCTTCAAATGAGGACGTTTCCTCCTGCGCTGATCCTCCTTTGTGGAACGCCGTGCTTCCTTCGACCACAGAAACTGTGCAGCGCATGACTCCAGAGACTATGGCATCATTCGTGTCGCTCTCTTTAACCTTGCAGCTATGACAGACACAATGTTTAGCCCTGGTTATATAACCTTCCTCTGCAGACGTCATCATCCTCTGCTGCTGCCGCTGCTCTCTGGCTCCGGAGCGCACAACTACTGTCGTCAGCAGCTCCTGGCTCAGATGCACTGCAGGCTGGTTCCCATTATCCTCCTCAGTGTCTTAATTTTAGAATAACCTTTTCATTCCTAGCTTTAGTAATATCACACTCTAACCGTAAGCCTAAAATTAGAAAATAATAAAGACATGAATTGATGTTAAGCAGTGACAATGATTTAGACATAAAAAGTCAATCAATGAATTCATATTCACACATTTCCCCCTAACTCTGAGTATTTGCCTGGCTGTGATTTGTATTAATTAGTTGTTGGCTGTTACAACAGGAAGTCCTTCCTTTGAACTGGGAGTGTCTGTAGTTTGTTGTTATATGTGGGCCTGGCCGCAGTGTGTGACCTAGATCTGATTTAGATCTTCACTTCAGGGTGTTGGCTGCATGCGTTACTGTACTGTTTGTTTTTGAGGAGTCAAAAACGTAAAATGACCGTGTCAGAGCGTCTGAAAGGAGCACTCCCACACAGTTAAGTCACCTGTCAACAGACAAAGCTCGGCGGTGGAGGGTAATCCTTTTCATGAAGCCCTCATGATTCCTTTTCCTCTAATTAGACGTCAGCAGAGAGCTTAGTGACAGTTTGCTGACAAACGTAATCAGACTCACTTTGGAAGGCTGATTCATTAGACCCAAAAGGGGCATCGACACCAGATCATGATGGAGGACGTTTAAACTGGGATATTACTGGTTCAAAGCAGTTACAGCAGAACGATCAATCATTTGCTTCTGCTAAAGCCTCAAAAAGTTTGGATCAATCGGAGCATCAAGACCATACTAAGACCTTTTTTTTTTTGGTGTTTTATTACAGGAGTGAAACAGTGATGCCAGGAAAATAATAACTATTATAGAAAATGTTATTAGAGAGAAAAGTTGTTGTATTAAGTTGGACATTTTTATAGTTATTAACAAATATTAGCAAAACTGCAGCCTGAGCCGAGCATTTTAACACTGAAGAGTTTAAAGTAGGCCAATTCTTTAATATGGAATTATTCTCATTATACAACAACTTTACAATTTTAACATGTAATGTGACCAATAGATTTTATAACTTTAAACACATAATTTTCGGACTTTATTCTATTAATGTTACATTTTATTTCATAATGCCATAATTTTATATTGCGGACTTAATATTATGACTTTATTTTCATAATATTACGACTTTAGTCTCATAGACTTAACTTAATTCTTGTAATATAAATTTGAAATAAAAAATCTCTATCAATCAGGTATGAAGGTCAAAGTTTTATAAACTGCAGCGTCTTGCAGAAATACGGGTTTAGAGTCATTGGGTGAAAATAGAAACGACCAGTTACTAAACTGATTTAAATAACTGCCGCTTTATTTAACACTTATTTTTACAGCTTAAAATGTTTTTTCCAGCCCAAAAAAAATTATTGAATAATCTTGATTTGTTTACCTACTAAAATAAATACATTTTGTTTCAAACTGCTTCCTCTCTGGATCCAACAACAGAGGCTTTCATAACAGAGAAAATGAAACGGCAGTAGATAGGAATGGAGACATTTGGTAATACTTTCCGCAGTCTTCCAGCTCCGAGGGCTGTTTGCAGTTTACTGTGACTTGTTATGGTTTCACAAACAGACGAATCCATGACCCAGACTTTATGCTGGCTGTTTGCTGAAACAGTTTCTTTGTGTTGGAAAAGATGTGCGCTACTGTTCCACCGGCAGGAATCTAATCCGATATAATCTGGGATGTTTTTCTTAAGGCAGCAGTGAAAAGAGAAAGCACTGCGGTGCCCTTTCCTCTCCTGCCCTAGAATCCTGACCTACATATCTGCTGAAACGGAGCCTTTATTTAACAAGGAAGAAGAAGACTTCCCATGACTTTAAAGCACTTCACTGAGGTGTAACAACACAACACACATAAAAAAAAACTAGAATTTTAAAAATGCTCTATAACAGCATTCAGTGCAGGTCAGAACCTTCACCACAGGTTAATCTGCCTGCTATCCATTTAGCTTAAATTTGTTTTGCAAGGCTGGCTCTTTAAGAACCAGGAGTCAGGTATCTGCTCCTTCCTCCCCACCGGGCAGCAGCAGCAGACTAAAACAGGCTGGCTGTTGGCTGACTTGTTCACTTTTATTGAAGGCATATTTTTGAAGGTATATATATATATATATATACTATATATATACTCTCCAGGCACCTTTTCCTCCTTTTTGGCACTTATTGAGCTGATGTAATGTCTTCATTCATGACACTTCCATTTTCCTAAAGTGCAGCAGTGATCAAATGTAAACATTGTGGAAGAAAAAACAGGGTGCAAAAAAAAAAAATGCATTGATATGGTAAATTTGATGCAGAGAGTTTTTTCAACATTCAGCAGTCTGATGGCAGTGAGGAAGAAAGTGTTGCAGGTGAAGTGGTGTTTACAATCCAGGTGGGGTTGTCTGTGATGTGCACCCCTGGGAATTTGCTGCTACTGACCACCTCTACAGTTGAGCTGTTGATGAGCAGTGGAGCGTGGTTAGGCCCGTTCTTCCTGAAGTCGACCATGATCTCCTCCGTCTTCTCCACTTCTTGTTATCTCTGCACCAGTCCATCAGCTGCTCCACCTTTAATATGTAGTTCTGATCGTTGTCGTCTCTGAGGCCCATCACTGTGTAGCCTCGTGAGACCATCCTGATCTCGCGAGCTTTCAAGGTTTCAC
>NW_015150651.1:672971-683241 GCF_000732505.1 Cyprinodon variegatus
CTCTGCTCAAATTAACTTAAAATTGATTGGCTAAATACACTAGACTAACTATAGAGCTGCTGGCCTGAGTGTTTATAGGTCGACACATTTGCAGAGGATATCTTTGGAGGCGAATTTAAAGCAAAAATTAGCTACCAGCCTCATTTTGTCTTAAGTCGTGAAAACGTGTTTTTTGCGTCTGACTGCTGCCCAGTCCTCTTTGCATCCTTCCTTGTGGTTCCCCCTGTGGGTGGTGGGTCCACTGGGGGATAGCCTCGTCTCAGTCCTTTGGGCTTGGCCCAGCAGGATCCAGGGAGGCAGAACCCAACCGCCAGATGCTGACAACCCCAGGATGAGGTCCCGGCTCTGCTTCACTGGGCATTTTTTGGTCATCTTTAGGTCATTTTGAAGTGTTCTTTGTCTGACCCTTCATCCAGGGGAGGCTCGGAGTTGAGCCATCGCCCCTCCACATCCAGAGAAGTCGGCTGAGATGGCTGAGACGTCTTTATCAGATGCCCCCTGGACGACTCCCCTAGCTCACTTAAAGAGAAACGACAGTAGCTGCTGAGGCACAGGTGTTTGAGAGTTCAGCAGAGAGAGGACCGTCTGTTCGGTACCTCAACATGGAGCACAAGTCGAAGCAATGATACCAAGAACACGTCCCTTTTATTCACTCTGCCTCCTGGTTCCTGACCACGTCTTAAAATAAAAACAAGGATGGACTGTTTGTTGAACTTTAATGTGACTGGAGCACACAAGCTGTTATCAGTGGAGGATCTGTGCTGGCGCTGCTTAGGGAAGACTGGTAGAACCGTTCTGATCAGCTCTGCTTGTTGGTAGGAGAACTCCATGGTCCTGAAAGCTATGCTTTAGCTGATTGAAGCTCAGTGATCTGTAGCTTAACTGGACCTAGCAGCCGTTCCTCTTTGGTCAATGCAAGGAGCGCGTGGTTGCTGATGCATCTTCCTGACCTTCTGGGAGGAGATGAGGTGCCGCGATTTGAAGTTTTTTTCTGTTTGTCCACAGTGAGGAAAGTAAAACATCAACAGCTGACTTTGCAGCCATTTCAGCTCAATGTAATCAGCTGCAGTGCTGCATGAAGTACATTTATTCATTTATAATGACATTTATAATGTTTATTGTTTTCTCAGATTTTGCTGTTTAAAATTGTTTTAATTTTTTTTATTTTAATTTTGTTCATGTCCTGATTAAGTTTTAATATCTGCATTCTTTTCAAATATCCTTTACTTCTAGCCCAGTGCGATCGCTCCCTCTGACCAATAGAAATGCTTCTTTGGCAAAGTTACTCTCAAAACTTTTTTTGATTAAAATGTTTTCAGTTTTATTTCTGTAACCTCCCCTGCCCCAGCTAACCTATAGCAGTAAAATAAGCTAAAACCGATTGAATCTGTGAAGCTGTCGTTACTTTAAGTTTAACAGAATCCAACATTGCCATCAATATGTTTTTTTTATTACTTTTCAAAATTCGCCCTTTATTCAGTTCAATTAAGAAAACAAATAGGATGGAGTATTTTAAATAGTTTGAAAATGGCAAAAACCTGTTAAAAATAGGTGAAAAGGGAACAAACGTATTATTTGTAATGTTATTTATGTTATGTTGCAAGGAATCAATTTAATCTTTAAAGGACAAAATCTTATGAATTATATGTTTATAGTTTATATTCGTAGTTACTGCTATAAGACGGTTATTCTGTCAGCAAACAGGTTTTGAATCTCTACCATTAGTTTAGGTGAAGATTCAATCGGACACCAAATGAGTTGACGGTTATTTTAATCAGGATTAATTTAACTCATGGTTTCAGCCCCTACCAGTTGTTTGTTTCTCCGCTTGTAATTATTTCTAAAAACGTTGGTAAAGCTGCCCACATGTGGCCCGAGCCACTTAGAAGAACCAGAAGGCCTTTTCTGAAGCAGAGATCAATGCTTTTCTGAGCCAGTTATGAAAGAAACAGAAGAAAACAAACACCAGCAGTTTGATGGACACTGCACACGGTTACCATGGGAACATAGAGTGAACAGCTGTAGCGGTCTAATTAATGACAGCCATTGCTTTGGCTTAGGGGCCTCCATGACATCATCAATACCAGCGCTGCGGTTGTCGCTGGAGGCTTAATATCCTAGTAATTATATGAAATAATTCCCTCTTTGAGGCGTGTGAAGGGGGGGGGCAGGCGCACACACCAGGTAACAATGATCATCTACTACACAGCCTTGCCCACTTATGAGCAGGAAATGTCATCTCATTATCCAATAGCATGACCCACATAAAGAGCAGAGCTAATCTCCATGTAGGTGGATGGTGAATAATGCAGAGAAATGTGGGAGATCTTTATGAATCTTAGATGTCTCACACTTGTTGCTTACGACACAGCAGCAGCTTTCATTAGCAGTAAACCTGGAGCCACCCTGTTTAAGCACAACTATATAATTGCTACCCTCCTACCTGCAATAGAAAGCAGAATCTCTGATTAGTTCTTCCCTTTCCTCTCTACTCGGTGTTTCTGATTCAGAACAGCTGATGTCTAAACTCAGTAACTCTGAGTTTAGTGCGAGCAGAAGTCCTGATCAATGAAAGGCAGACAAAACGATTCACCGTGGCAACGGCAGGACTGCAGCTTCTAATTAGTGCTGGATGGTATGGCTTATGCTAGGTCCACACCAGGCTCGCTTCAAGCATTCAAAGCAGCTGGTTTAGATGCAAAGTCAATGATTGACGTGCGTCAAGGTGCATCAAAAAGTCCTGCAGCACGTCTAGAGCAGAAGGAGCAGCTGGAGCAGCGCCTCATGAGCTTCTGAGCATCTGAGCCACGTGACGCAGTGCAAAAACAGCAGCTGCTGGAGTTGGAAAAATGTAACTTTTGCTTCTTGACACGATCAAAATTGAACTTTTGCTGCTTGACAACAATCAGAGAAGCCGATCTGGGAGCTGGCAGGGAGACAAACACATCGCTGCTGATGTAGAGCGCTATGATCACTCCTCTGAAACTGTTTATTAACACCTATATTAAGTTAAAATTTCGAAACCTGCAGGCATTTTTATCATCCTGGTGCCTGCAGTTTGTACCAAACTGAAAAATGCTAACAGCGCACCAGCGGTATGTGGGGGTCTGAGCAGCTACGATAGAGAAATAATATTTGAAGGCAGGATGGTAATCTGGATTAACTGACTGCACAGACGATGTTTTCAGGGGGACTTCATCACTTAAAATATATTAAAACTTCTTTTTACCCACTGATCACAGCAAATATAGCAAAGCTGCTCTCTGCCATTGAACACAGGAGCAGCAGACACATCAGACGCATCTGGACACACTTTACTGGACGTCTGACCTTAATGTGGACAAACATCAGAAATGAAGCAGCAAAAGCTTTTTTGATGCTCCAAGCATGTTTGGTGTGGACGTGGCATTAAAATGTAATCTCCAGTCTTTTCATACAAAAGCCGATCTGGAGTTCTGGTAGGATCAGAATTCTGGGAGTCCTATTGTTAATCTCCCCCCCCCCCCCCCCTTTTTAAGTTTCATAATAGAAATAACAAATGTAAATACATCTTTCAAAAACGAGCTTTTAATTCAATCATCCCCTCTGGGAGGTTACATGAATTTAAAGGGCAAACTGGAAAACCTGCTTTTAAAATATTTTGTCACAACAAATGTGAAAATATCACAGACTAATCGTTAGCAGCTGTTTGTATTACACAGAGAGCTAGTTTATCAGTTCTAAACACCTAATGACAAAAAGTGATGAACTGATATCATTCTGAGCTGCAGAGGCCCAAGGAGTGGATTGGTGGAAAAAATTCCAGATGTTCCAAAAAATGAAACAAAAAATTTTATTAATTAGTTTCATCAATGAATCATCCACCCTACCAGCTCAGTCAGTGGCCACACCCTAAGAATGACAAGTGGGCGGAGTCATTCAAAGAACGACTCCTTCTCTGATTGGCTCCTCTGCCATGGGGACGTGGCTACAGAATAAGCTGGTAAACATTTAGGTCTGAGATTTTAGATCTAGATTTAACACAGAATATATCTATTTGCATTAAAAATACATGTTGCGTATTAGTTATATGATTTAAATTCAAGATCAAGATTTACCGGTAAGTATAAATTTAAGATTTCCCAAAAAATATTACATTCATATTAAGCATGTAATATTTTAAAAGAATGTATTTAAATCAATAAAAATAAAAAATATTATATTTTTAGACATAGATTTAACAATTTTTTTCAGCAATTGCCTCTATGAGAGAAAAAGCTCTACATTTAAATAAAATGTGGTGAATGCAACATTAAAGATGTGTTGATTCTCTGCATCATAATTTATTGTGTGTGCATTGAATATGTAAGTTGGTGCAACAAGTCAGGCGTCAATTATAGATGTGATTCAGGAAAATTTCATTTGCAGCAGGCTCTCATCATATTGCCAATAATTTATACTGTACATGTAAAACGTCAAAATGCTCCACATGGATCTTATTTAGTGCTGAAAATATTAAAATCAGGTAACTTTATTCAAACCATTTTAAAATATATTTCTTGGGAAGTGATTAAAATGTCCTACCCATTATCAGTAGAGCACCGATTCAATTGGTTATTTTTCAAATTAAGAAATTACAAAAATGAAAAGGAGAATGTTTTTAAAAGATAGAGAAACAGAGCTAGAGCTGCAAAGGAGAGGAAGATGGCGAAGGAAAATTGCTGCCGGGGTTACTGCTTCGGTTTATATGAAGTGTCTATGGCAGGCCGTTTTTACATATATTAAAAGCACTCTCCTCTATGTAGTCCCATTTGTAGATCACTAAACTAAGATTCCTCCTGATAAAAATCACACTTCTAGACTGAACTGTAATAATATATTGTCTAAATTACATTTTTGCAGCAGAAACTGAATTTTCAAAAGTAAAAAAACTAAATTACACTATAAGTTTTATATAACTAAAGATGTTTACGCATTTTAAGTAGCAGTTCTGACATTTATCAGCTTGACTGAATATTTATTTATGATATCTGAAATACATTTCGTCATAGTCAAAATAATACAAATGCTGCAGGTAACAATAGGAATATGGAGATCTGAAATTAATTTCTAGACATAAAATGTTAATTCTAGACCTGAAGAATGTCATTTTGTTTGAAATGGTCATTTTGTCAAGGAAAAAAGTTTTTCAGATATCAGGAATATATGTTCAGTAATACTAGTACATGTTAAAAGGGCTTGCCATAGCCTGTTGCGACCACGGTAACATTAAGAGTTTATTTCTTCAATGCTAGTTTATCAATGTATATGTTTAAATGAAATTATCTGTCAGCAGGTGAAGATGAAGAATAAAAACGTTCTAAAAGATAGAACCTGTGCATCATCTCATGGGTTCTTCCTCAGTTTGATTCTGTCTTCTGTCACACAGTAAATGCTAAGTGTCTACTTCTAGCTGCTTCGGATGTTATCATCCCAATAAATTGTTGTTGTAAGCGGTTATCAGTCCCATAGAATGGCTTCAGATTGTGCCAGTAGGCTCATCAAAAGGTCCTGCAGCACATCTACCTAAAGTAATTCCTGTTCTCTGCAGAATTAATGAATCTATTTTTGTGCAATCTGATAATGATTTCAGTAGTTCTTTATTTACTGTAAAAAAATAAATAAATAAAAATACAACCATCTACATCTCGCTCATATTAAACAAACCAAAACTAGGTAATCTGCTATCCTGTCACTGAGTTGTTGAATCCTCTATCTAAAAATATTTAATTCTCTGTGAAAAAGTGCCGATAAGATTTATTAAGATGTTCAAGCGTTAAAAGCGCATATGCATATTTATGTGCCAAACTACGACAACAATCTTACTGAATCAGGAAATAAAGTAACGTGATTGGCTGTAAGGATAGCGGAGACAGAGGACACTCCGAGTTTACTGAAGAAAACCTGCTGCTGACCAGGTTAGCTCTGGGGAGAATGTTACCATGACAACAGAAACAGGTTGAGGAAACTCTCTTCTTGAAACTAAAAAGTTTTCCTGAGTGCAGGAAAACTTGTAAATTTAGTGAACCTGTTTTTTTAAATGGACCCCAGGGCTGTTTCAGAGGATTTTGTTGCTACCATTTTACTCAGGCTAACAGCTTCCTAGCTTTTTGCAACAGAAAAGCCAGAGTATGAAGGAATTAACTCAAGAACTAAGCCTGATCTCCACTAACCGTGCTTTGTCAAATAGGGCCCAGTTGGCTTACTTTGTTTTCTGTGTTTTACAGTTTGCTTATACTTTATTTGTTAGCAACTGTTTCCAGTTTTTACAGTAACAAAAAACCATGTGAGTGAAGGTACGATGTGACAACATGTCTAACGCTGCTCTGTTAGTCTTAGGACCATGAGGTCTTCCTACAGCAGACACACTCGGGTTCACTGCATTTATCCTAACAGAGAGAATCAAGTTGGTGGTTCAATTCAGTCCAGCAGCTTCTGCTTCAAAACATGAATTAAAATGCAACAAACAAACCATGAACAGTTGGCAGCGGTTAGCTGTTGTAAAAATAAACACAGCCAAAATACACATCAACCATAACAACGGTCAAAAACAAACACAAAACATGGCGACATAAAAACCCTGGATGCAGTTCAGTTTGTCTACAACATGACGTCTGGGAAGAAAATTAATACAAACACAGTTAGAAAGCGGCAAGTTGTCAGCTACTGGTTGCTATGGTAACCACCAACTGTCCAGAACAGTATATTACAGATGTCAGGAAAAAATGTGTTGGGTTTTTTTCTACTAAATAAAATGAATTTTAGGAAAAACTAAACAAATTTTCACATAATACTGCTTTTGAACGATACTTTTGGTTTGAGAAAACAAAAACATGACCCGGTGGGGAAAACCTGAAAATTCCAATGAAATTATATTAGATTCAGTTAAATTAATCTAATTATAAACGGACACAAAAACCTACCTCTTTCTCGAAAAAAAAAATAAAAAATACATCCTCCCAATATCACCTGAAAAATACTTAAATAGCAGTGGTGGGGGGGTCAGGGCCTTCAAAGCCTTAAAGGGCAACGCCGTTTTTTTTACATTGGGCCCTTGATTTTACATTATTATATCATGTTCTACTCACCCATATGAGTTTTGGGTCATTTGGAGCTGTTCTGAAGATATTTGGTTTTGTTATATCCAAGTAACATCTTCCTATGGGAAACGAGTTGAAGGCACAAACTAAACTGTTAATAATTTATTCTTTATGGTACGCCAGCATTCATAACATGTAGGCGAATCACTGTCCCACAGACATCCGCAGTTATATTTTTTATATTTATATTTTTTTAAAACAAAGTGGAATGTGTATGACATCATCATCAGCGCGCCGGACTGGAGCTGTGACAGGCAACCCGGGCCACAAGCGGCTACGCTCTACCCCGGCCCTTATATTCGTTCGGCTAGCTAATCTGAATCGTTTGATTCCATTTTGAGAGCGAGATCATCTGTGGTAGTAGCACTAGACATCTTCCAGGCATGTGAGGAAAACTAGCAGCAGTTCAGCGGACAGGATGAATGAATGGTAGCCGGCGCGCGGGATGACGTCTTACACGCGCCGCTTTGTTTTAGAAAAATATAAATATAAAAAAATTTTATTTTTTGTTATGCTAAAATTTTTCGGATCTGAGATGCACCAAACCCCAAGATGCACATCTGTGGAGGAGATTTATAGATCTTTATTTCCAGCTTGGACCAGATAACAAACGTTCAGCGTTTGGCAGAATAAACTGTGTGGAAATCTAAGTTGGGATAGTCTTTACAAAATGATTTGACATTAAAATACATCCAATTACTTGGATTTGTTCCTTTTTTCCAGCTGCTGAAAAACATAAACATTTTTTTTAGATGTTGTGAATATTTTATTATTTTTGTACTGTGTCTTCTGAAGCAGAGGCTTTGACTTTTTCAACTAAACAGGTAAGGGTTTGAGAAAAAAGTTAATCTGGCGATATATGCATGTGCATACTGTAGTGGATGAGGAATGTCTGTATTCATAGCCATGTCATATAATCACCGAGGTGATAAAAAATTTGTTTTATATTTTAATAAATTGGTGTTGCAACTGTTTTAAAAAACTCGGTTCAACCACGTGTTACCTGCTGTAGATCAAGCCTCTAAATATTGCAGTTTGGGTTTGTAGGGGACAGATGTGAGTTTAATACGTTCAAAGATTGTCGTAATACAAATAGCCTGTGAGAAAATGATAGAAATGATAGATTTCAAACATGGTTCGACCTGCTAGCAATTTGCATTTGGTTCCCTTCCCATTGGCTTAAATAATTGGTGGCTTCATGGCCTCTTTCCATCCGCAGCTGCGTGTCTAGTGACTTTATCACCACACTGGGTTAGCGTTGATGATGTCATCAGTGCGACAGAAATCAGGAAAGTAAACAATGGAGAGCAATATGGAATGAAGCCAGGGCGTAGTGGATGTACTTTATTGTTTCTCTCTATTATTTGTTATTATCTGTCTGAATCCCTCTCACCAGAGCTGCTCCAACAGAGTTGTTTTGGCTTGTTCAACTGAGTTGTTTTGGCTTGTTCGACTGACGTCGAAGTGTGTTGACGTCCCACGTTGCATTCAATATTATCAGGTAATTAAGCGAGTTGACATGTGTCATTTAGCTGTTCCCACTGCCACTAAAAGCCCATTGTTCCCGGGTTTACACAAGTTTTTTCCCCCAGTGGGAAAAGGGTATTGGTGACATTGTCGCTACGCTACGTTTACCAGCATTTTATTTTATTTTTTTCAAAAAAGCAACTAGCAACAAATCTAGCGACTATGTCTTGTTTTAAACTTTTGTGACAACGTGAAAGCACTGACGGCTCTGGGTTTACAGTCTTCAGCTCGTGAGTCCCTCCCTTTCCTAAAACACTGACAGGGAGTAAGATGCAGCAGCCGCAGCCCAGTTTTGCAGTCTGAGATGGAAAACCAACTCTACTGGTTCCCCTATGAAAAGTAGTCACACATGCCCAAATCTTCCAACCATCGACCCTGAATCAAAAAGTCGAATGCAAATATAATATTTCTCAGATTTTTTTTCTTTCAACCTGTTGCACTAAAATAGATCCTCCCTGCATTTAACTCAAAAACACCCTCATCCAAACTGTGCCTCTGTTAACTGTCTTTAAGTTGAATTTGATAACATAAGATTAATTGATTTAGATTTAGATCAGGTTAAAATAACCCTATTTAACGCTGAAAAATATTTTTATAATGTTCAGCCTGACTTTCAAACCTATTTGAAGCATTTTAATCACTTTCTGTCCTGCTAATTTTGAATTACCTATAATCATTTTTTAAAAGTAAAAACTCATTTAATCGTCTTCTGGCCTCATAATCCACAAAACTAGCTCTGCTTTAGCTTCAGCTCTTGCAGGAACATTTTTATACCTGAACTCAATCATGGCTGCCATGAACAGCTCCTGTTTGATTCTCTTCTTATTTGTTCAGGTTTCCCTCTTCTTTAGGGAAGGATAAAAAGTCCAATTATAAATCCAGTGTTTGGTTTTAACAGCTATTGTCTACCTACAAATAACGTGTCAAAGTGGGATTCATGGTCCCCATGGTCTGTATTGTTTATCCACATCTGGGAAACTAGAACAACTGGTTCAGATTAGACCGTTGTTTGTTGACCATTCATCGCCACTGACGTTAATACCTTAGGGATCTTTCTTATTTCTTTGCTACAGTGCCAGAAAATGTGTTTTTGTTCTTTCCTTATGTCCTCATACTTCCCTGTTTATAGATCTGGATTTTATTATTTTAGGTTGAGAAGGGATTTAAGAAGTACAATGATTACTTCATGATTTTAATAAAAAATAATACAGAAAACTTCTTTACTTGGTTTGAAATCTATATTTAACAACTTTATGGAGGTCAAGAGGCGACAGACCTCAAAGATAGAGGGGAGTTTATTAGACTACTTTTACCCCAGCATTCGTCCAACCTGACATATGACTAATAAAACATCTGCAGCGTGAATCAGCTGAAGGGAAAATGAGACGTTTTAGACGGCTGCTCAGCGAAGCCTCAGCTGTGCGTGATGAAATTCTTCAACATCTGGAGAGAAACTTTAATGTTGAGACAATAATAAGGCCTGGCTGACCTAAAGCAGCTGCGGATTATTTCATGGAGAAATACGTGAAACATGTTTCCTTTTAAATTCTTTACATTTAAGTCACATTTTAATCTTTTTTTTTTTTTTTTTTTTTTTTTTTTTTTTTTTTTTTTTTTTTTTTTTT